>NW_011494818.1:1742674-1750371 GCF_000754665.1 Bison bison bison | reverse complement strand
TGATTTGGAGCCCCCAAAAATAAAGTCTGACACTGTTTCCACTGTTTCCCCATCTATTTCCCATGAAGTGATGGGACCAGATGTCATGATCTTAGTTTTCTGAATATTGAGCTTTAAGCCAACTTTTTCACTCTTCTCTTTCACTTTCATCAAGAGGCTTTTTAGTTCCTCTTCACTAGTTCCTCCTCCGCCATAAGGGTGGTGTCATCTGCATATTTGAGCATATTGATATTTCTCCCGACAATCTTGATTCCAGCTTTTACTTCCTCCAGCCATGGTAGGGACCTAACAGAAGCAGAAGATGTTAAGAAGAGGTGGCAAGAATACACAGAAGAACTGTACAGAAAAGATCTTCATGACCCAGATAATCATGATGGTGTGATCACTCACCTAGAGGCAGACATCCTGGAATGTGAAGTCAAGTGGGCCTTAGGAAGCATCACTATGAACAAAGCTAGTGGAGGTGATGGAATTCCAGTTGAGCTATTTCAAATCCTGAAAGATGATGCTGTTAAAGTACTGAATTCAATATGCCAGCAAATTTGGAAAACTCAGCAGTGGCCACAAGACTGGAAAAGGTCAGTTTTCATTCCAATCCCAAAGAAAAGCAATGCCAAAGAATGCTGAAACTACCACACAGTTTTACTCATCTCACAGGCTAGCAAAGTAATGCTTAAAATTCTCCAAGCCAGCCTTCAGCAATACAAGAACCATGAACTTCCAGATGTTCAAACTTGTTTTAGAAAAGGCAGAGGAACCAGCAATCAAAATACCAACAACTTCTGGATCCTCGAAAAAGCAAGAGAGTTCCAGAAAAACATCTATTTCTGTTTTACTGACTATGCCAAAGCCTTTGACTGTGTGGATCACAGTAAACTGTGGAAAATTCTTAAAGAGATGGGAATATCAAACCACCTGACCTGCCTCTTGAGAAATCTGTATGCAGGTCAGAAAGCAACGGTTAAAAGTGGACATGAAACAACAGACTGGTTACAAATAGGAAAAAGGAGTATGTCAAGACTGTATATTGTCAGCCTACTTATTTAACTTACATGCAGACCATCCTAGACAGCATATTAAAAAGCAGAGACATTACTTTGTCCTCAAAGGTCCCTCTTGTCAAGGCTATGGTTTTTCCAGTAGTCATGTATGATGTGAGAGTTGGACTTTAAAGAAAGCTGAGCACCAAAGAATTGATGCTTTTGATGTGGTGTTGGAGAAGATTCCTGAGAGTCCCTTGGACTGCGAGGAGATCCAACCTGTTCACCCTAAAGGAAATCAGTCCTGGGTGTTCATTGGAAGGACTTATATTGAAGCTGAAACTCCAGTACTTTGGTCACCTGATGCAAAGAGCTGACTAATTTGAAAAGACCCTGATGCTGAGAAAGATTGAGGGCAGGAGGAGAAGGGGACGATAGAGGATGAAATGGTTGGATGGCATCATCGATTCAATGGACATGGATTTGGGTAGATTCAGGCAGTGGTGATGGACAGGGAGGCCTGGTGTGCTGTGGTTCATGGGGTCGCAGAGTCGGATACAACTGAGCGACTGAATTGAACTGAAAGGAATTATACTCCAACAAATAATTTTAATTAAAAAAATCAGTGCAAGATTTCAGTAATAAATACAAAGTGTAAGGTTATTTTTGTGAGTCACCATATACTTTATAATATAATTGCACATATTCTTAATAAAGGTCAATTCAGTTCAGTTGTATTAAATTGAACTAATACATATGTTGCAAGGAGTAATATTAATATGATTAACTTTGGTGGAAAAACCTGTTGTAAGAAAAAGTAGAAGACCCTAGATATAGCAATTCTACTTCATTCTTTAGTATGCTCAAAATAAACCACTTGTGAACTTACAATTTGGCCTGATGACATATTAGCAACTTTACCAAAAAAGTGAAATTAACTTAAATATGGGCACCAATCCTATGCTAATGGGAATCACAAAACTTAAAGCTCTCATGGTTGTTTTTATTTACAATTATCTATGATTGTGTTATGCTTAGTCACTCAGCCATGTTTGACTCTTTGTGACCCCATGGACTGTAGCCCGACAGACTCCTCTGTCCATTGGGATTCTCCAGGCAAGAATATTGGAGTGAGTTGCCATGCCCTCCTCCAGAGCATCTTCCCAACCCAGTGACTGAATCCAGGTCTCCTACCTTACAGGTGTATTCTTTACCATCTGAGCCACCAGGGAAGCCAAAGGAAGATAGACATCATGTATAACTCTAAAGCCATGACTTGGATTTGAACTAAGGTTGCTATAGCCACAACACAGAGTACTAACCACTATATGATCATAGCACACCACAATCTAAGCATCATTAGGTCTATGATTAGATGCAATCAATTCTCCCAAACAAAAATAACCTATATGAATTAAAATAAATAAATGTGTAATTAATTTATATGGAAGAGATAATTCCTCAAACATGCTTACACAATACTTAAATATAATAACCAGAGAAAAGCATGTATTATTCTATATTTAAACTGATGTCCTTTATAAGTTGTATTTCCTATTCACAAGTGTGTGAAAAGACTGTAAGTATTTCCTAGGTGGTGCTAGTGGTAAAGAACTCTCTTGTCAGTGCAGGAGATGAAGCTTTGACCCCTGGGTAGGTAATATCCCCTGGAGGAGGGCATGGCAATCCACTCCAGTATTCTTGCCTGGATAATACTATGGACAGAAGAGCCTTTTAGACCATGGTCCATAGGGTCACAAAGAGTCAGACATGACTGAAGGGACTTGGCACACACTTATAGAATAAATTTCACAAAAGGAGAATTACCTCAGTAATGCTCATCGCTTTGTGAAATGCTTAGATTTGAAAGAGCACTTATATCTCAATGGCTTAGGCTACCAGCATCTCTCTGTGTTGTTGCTTTTGCTCAGTCACTAAGAGATGTTCAACTGTTTCTGACTCCATTAATTGCAACATGCCAGGCTTCCATGTCCTTCATCATCTTGTGGAAATTGCTAGATCTCATGTCCATTGAGTTAGTGATTACATCCAACCATCCCATCTACTGTCAGCCCCTTCTTTCCCATCAGAAGGGTCTTTCCCATCAGAAGGGTCTTTGCCAAAGAATTGGTTCTTTGAGTCAGGTGACCAAAGTATTAGAGCTTCATCTTTAGCAGCATCAGTCCTTCCAATGAATATTCAGGGTTGATTTCCTTTAGCATTGACTTGCTTGGTCTCCTTTCTGTCTAAGGGACTCACAAGAGTATTCCCCAGTATCATAGCTTGAAAGCATCAGTTATTCATTGCTCAGCCTTCTTTTGGCCCAACTCTCACATTTGTACATGACTACTGGAAAAACCATAGCTTTGACTATATGGACCTTTGCCAAGTGATATTTCTGCTTTTTAATATGCTGTCTGGGTTTATCATAGATTTCTTCAAAGAAGCAAGCGACGTTTAATGTTGTGGCAACATTCACCATGTCCAGTGACTTTATCTGTGCTTAGTCACTTTATTGTATCCAACTCTTTTTGACACCATGGATTGTAGCCTGCCACTCTCCTCTGCCCATGGAGATTCTCCAGGCAAGAACACTGGAGTAGGTTGCCATGCCCTCCATGAAATCTTCCTAATCCAGAGATCAAACCCATGTCTCCCATATTACAGGTGGATTCTTTACCGTCTGATCCACCAGGGAAGCTCAAGAAAACTGAAGTGGGTAGCCCATCCCTTCTCCAGGGGATCTTCGTGACCTAGAAATTGAACTGAGGTCTCTTATATTTCAGGCAGATTCTCAAAAAATCCAGTGATTTTAGGGCCCAAAGGGGAAAAAGTCTGTCATTGTTTCCACTGTTTCCCCTTCTACTTGTCATGGAGTGATGGGACCCATATGCCATGATCTTAGTTTTATGAATGTTGAGTTTTAAGCCAGTTTTTTTCACTCTCCTCTTTCACCTTCATCAAGAGGCTCTTTACTTCCTCTTCACTTCCTACCTTTGTGGTATCATCCGCATATCTGAGGTTGTTGATTTTTCTCCTGGCAATCTTGAGTCCAGCTTGTGATTCATCCAGCCCAGGTTTTGGCATGATGTTCTATACATGGATGTTAAATAACAGGATGACAATATAAAGCTTTGGCCTACTTCTTTTCCAACTTTAAACCAGTCTCTTTTTCTATGTCAAGTTCTAATATAACTGTTGATTCTTGTCCTGTATACCAGCTCTTCAGGAAACAGGTAAGGTGGTCTGGTATTCCTGTCTCTTTAAGAATTTTCCACAGTTTTTTGTAATCCACAGAGTCAGAGGCTTTAGCGTAGTAAATGAAACAGCAGTGTATATATATGTATATATATATACTTCATCGAGTTACACAGGGCTGTGATCCATATGATTGTTTTGGTTAACTTTCTGTGCTTGTAGTCTTCATTCTGAAAGCTGTGGGATTATAGTTCTTGCTTCTCTGTCTGCTTCTGGGAACAGAGACACTGGTAGCAACAGTTCTGGGAGATGCATGTTGGCATAAGTCCTTTTGGAGTTCACCAGTAGCTCTATCTGAGAGCCTGTAGACTCCAGGACTGGGTTGCCTCCAGTCAAATAACTAACAGGGAGGGAGCACAGCCCCACTGATCAGTAGACAATTGGATTAAAGATTTACTAATCATGGCCCTGTCCACCAGAGCAAGATCCAGTTTTCCTCACAACCAGTGCCTCCCATTAGACAACTTGCACAAGCCTCTTATCCTCATCCATCAGAAGGCAGCCAGAAGAAGCAAGAATTATAATCTATTTGTGGTCATGTGATTAAGAATGCTGCTGTTCCCTCTGGTGCTTAATATGTCACTTAGTGATGAAATATACATATATTCACATGTCAGTTTAATGATTAAGAGGAGATTTTTACATCTGATATTTCTAGTATGTTAATATTAATGAAACATTCTATAAAATTATAAAATTAAATTTCTCTTAAAACTTTTCACCAAGTGTCAATATAAAGTAAAATCATTCTCTTCTGATTTTTGTTGCAAGTAAGGCTTTAACGAAAAATGACAGCTATAGCTTGGAGATAAGAGGATACTAGCACTTATGAAAAAAATATTGGGAAATATTGGATTACCTAAAAACAGGATGACCTTGAGCTTACTTTAATTTGGAATTATAACACTAAATCTATAAAGGAAATTTCCTGAGTCAATTAGTCATACTATGTCTAGAAAACTGAGGATTTTTCAAAAATATAAGTTAGTTGATATATTACTAATTAGATCTTAGATAGTATTTTGAATATAATATTTAAAGGGATATGCAAAATAAATTATTACATATTGATGTACATGTGTATATAAAAATCTTAATAATTTCCTTCATATATATGTAAGTTTAACTACCAGTAATTTGACCTTTTCCTTTAAAATCACTTTGTGCTAAAGAGTTATCTAATATATTTCTATAATGATAAGCTCCAATGAATGATGATAATTTAATTCTCAGAAGCACTATAATCAATGTTATAATAGAATGTAATTATAATTATCTTTCACATTAACCATTGTATCTTTGGCCCCTGGATATTACTTTGTAAGTACTCTCGTCTTTTATTAAGTATCTCTGACAGAAATATATTGGAAATCTATTACTAAAGACTATAGAAATTAAATAGATTAATCTCAAATAAGGTCACAAGAAAGACATACAAACGGAATTCATACATTTAGTGTGATTTCTTGGAAGTAGGAAAACAATTTCATATATTACTATCCATTAACATAAAGTCATTTCAGTTTTATTCACTGAATACAGTCAGCGAAATTTAAATAGCTAATGCAGACCTAATCACATGAGACACTTGAGTATAGCAAGTGTCAGTGTAATGAAACATTAGGAAAATCTCTAATACCTAACATATCTCTCTTTTTTTCTTATGGAAGGATAATTGCTTTACAACGTTGTGGTAGTATGGTTGTAGAGTTAGGGGCAAAGACTGAACATATAAGACTGGGTGAGAGAGGATTAGAAAAATGCAAGGAAATGCTAAAAAATAGTAACAAGGATACATCATTTTAAAAATATATGCTGTTTTGCATGTTGTTTATTTTTCTATGCTTTAGTTTTCCTGTATGTAAGTTGATAAGGATAATAATATAACTATTCTATAGATCTGTGTGTGAGATGGTCAATTGAGATAATATATATAAAATGCTTAGAATAAGATATCACAATTTTTTGCTAGATGGGAAAGGCATATAGGAGGAGTGTATTATCCTTTTTCTGATTTATAAATTTTGCCAAATGAAGTAACTTTACATCAACATTTTTAGGAGTAGAAAAAGCTAACCAAGAAAAGAGGACTGTAACCAAGAAAAGTAGGACGGTAAGACTGGGGAATTTCCTTCAGACAAAGCTCAAATCCTCACATCAGAAATACAGGATGTGATGTATTCAGAAAACTTTCACAAACAGAAAGCTTCTATTGCTGAAGAAGATGAGTTATTCCAGGGCAGGGGTTTGACACAGTGATTGAATCACTAGCTCTGGGTGCTCTCTGTTCTTGAATGTCATATACATAGAATCATACAGTATGCATCCTTTGGCACCTGACATTTTTCACTCAGCAAAGTGATAGTAAGATTCATATATGTTACTCTGTAAAGTATTTGTTCACACTGTGCAATGCTTCACTATATAAACATAGCAAAATGTATTTATAACAAATGAACATCTTGATTTACCATGCTTGGCATTTATGCTACTATAAATGTTGCATACAAATCTTTTTGTTAGCAAATGTTCTCAATTCATTGGGTATTGATGCCTAGGAACATATATAGCCAGTGATAAATGATAAGCATATGATTAAGTTTAGTAGATTCTATCAAATAGTTTTTCAAAATCATTATGCCAATTTATACTGCCATCAGCAATGTGAGAAAAATTAATCTCTTTGCAATAATTGTTTTTGTGAATTATTTTAATTTTAGCCATCGTGATGGGTTTATGGGTATAATAGACTTGGATACTACAGAGCCTGACACAGAGAATGTTGCAGTCTAACAGCAATAGCACTTGTCCATATTATCTGCTGAGACTTTAGCTTAGACCATGCACTTTCCTGGCCATTGTTCAGCCAGTGATGGAACAGAGCATTGCTATAATGTCTTGCCACTTCTCAGAAGTGCAGAATTTCTCTGTGGGCATCGTTTGCACTGGAGCTCTTCACTGAACTGATGGAAACATCCTCAGGGCTCCTTGCAGTCTGAATTTCTCCTCCGTGATCCTCAATTTCTCTCTCACAAATCTGCATTGTGACTTTAAGGATTTTACCTACTTTTTCTACCACTGATCATTCACAGGCATTCTCCGCAAAAAATTTCACACATCAGTCATCCTCTTGACATCTGCTTCCCAAAGAAACTAATCAGCACAGTAGTGATAGCTCACATGGGTCATAATATTAATTTTCCTAATGAAAAAAAAAAAAGGTGATCTTCTTATCATAGATTTGTTGGCTATGTTAATATCTTCTTCTGTAATATAACAGTTCATAAATTTTGCAAATGTCGTTATTGGAATATTTACCTTCTCTTATTGAGAAGTTCTTTATATATTCTGAATAATAGCCTAATTTAAAAAGATGCATGTACCCCAATGTTCATAGCAGTATTATTTACTATCGCCAAGATATGGAAGCAACTTAAGCATCCATCAATGGATAAATGG
>NW_011494818.1:1732005-1742453 GCF_000754665.1 Bison bison bison | reverse complement strand
GTAATAAAAAAAAATAAAAAGAGTATTCATTAGCTAAATTCTGAAACAATTAAAAAAGGTCATTCTTCAAATATAGGATTACAGATATATTTTAGCAAGTTTGTGATCTACAATTTTAGTGTTTTTGATGAACAGTATTTTCATTTTAATAATGTCATTCTTTTCAGATTTTACAGATATTTTTGTCAAAAGATCCTACTGGTTATAGAAAACTAACTTTCCCAACAACACAAGAGAAGACTCTACACATGGACATCACCAAACGGTCAATACCAAAATCAGACTGATTATATTATTTGCAGCCAAAGATGGAGAAGTTCTATAGAGTTAGCAAAAACAAGACCTAGAGCTGACTGTGGTTTTGTTCATGTGCATGCATGTGTGCTAAGTCGATTCTTTGCAACCCTATGGACTATAGTCTGCCAGACTCCTCTGTCCATGGGATTTTCCAGGCAAGAATACTGGAGTGGGTTGCTTTATTGCAAAATTCAGGCTTGTATTGAAGAAAGTAAGGAAAACAACTAGATCATTCAGGCATGACCTAAATCAAGTCCCTTGTGATTATATAATGGTGGCAACCAAGAGATTCAAAGGATTAGATCTGGTAGACAGATTGCTTGAAGAACTATGGACAGAGGTTCGTAACACTGTACAGAAGGCAGCGACCGAAACCATCCAAATAAAAGAAATGCAAGAAGGCAAGTTGGTTGTCTGAAGAGGCTTTACAAATAGCTGAGGAAAGAAATGAAAGGGAAAGGAAAAATATGACCAACTGAATGCAGAATTCCAGAAAATAGCAAGGAAAAATAAATTCTTCCTAAATGAATAATGCCAAGACATAGAAGAAAACAATAAAAGAGGGGACTAGAGTTCACTTCAAGAAAACTGAAGATATCAATGAATACTTCATGCAGGGATGGGCACGATAAAGGACAGAAACAGTAAGGATCTAACAAAGGCAGAAGAAGTAGTAAGAATTCACAAAATAACTATGCAAAAAATATTTAAATGACCCAGATAACCATGATGGTGTGTTCACTCACCTAGAGCCAGATATCCCAGAGTGTGAAGTCAAGAGGGCCTTAGGAAGCACTACTAGGAACAAAACTAGTGGATGTGATGGAATTCCAGCTGTGCTTCTTAAAATCCTAAAAAATAATACTGTTAAAGTGCTGCACTCAGTATGCCAGCAGATTTGGAAAACAGTGGCCACAGGACTGGAAAGTGTTAGTATTCATTCCAATCCCAAAGAATGCTCGAACTACCATTTCACATGCTAACAAGGTAATGCTCAAAATCCTTAAATTTAGGCTTCAGCAGCATGTGAGCCAAGAACTTCTTGATAGGGCTAGAAAAGGCAGAGATCAAAATGTCAACATTCGTTGGATTATAGAGAAAGTAAAAGAATCCCCTCCCCCCACAGGAAAAAAAAACAAACAAACATCCATTTCAGATTCATTGACTAGGCAACACTTTTGACTATGTGGATCATAACAAACTGTGGAAAACTCTTAAAAGGTGGGAATAACAGGATACCTTACCTAATTCCTGAGAAATCTGTGTGCACATCAAGAAGCAACAGTTAGAATAGAACATGGAGCAATGGACAGGTTCAAAACTGCAAATGAGTACAACAAAGCTGTATATGGTCACCGTCCTTACTTAACTTCTATGCTCATCATGCAAAATTCCCACCTGGATGAATAAGAAGCTGAAATAAAGATTGCCAGGAGAAATATCAACAACCTCTGATATGAAGATTTTACCACTCTAATGGCAGAAAGTAAAGAGCATCTAAAGAGCTTCCTGATGAGGTGAAAAGGAGAGTGAAAAAACTGACTTGAATCTCAATGTCAAAAAATTAAGATTATGGCATTCAGTCTCATCACTTCATGGCAAATAAAAAGGGGAAAACTGAAAACAGTGACAAATTCTATTTTCTTATGCTCTAATATCACTAGGGACAGTGACTGCAGTAATGAAGTTAAAAAAAAAAAAACAAAAAACACTTGCTCCTTGGCAGAAAAGCCATGACAAACCTAAACAGCAGATTAAAAAGAAGAGACATACTTTGCTGACAAAGGTCTAGATAGTCAAAGCTATGGTTTTTCCTGTTATCATGTACAGAGGTGAAAGTTGGACCATAAAGAAGGCTGAGTGCAGAAGAATTATGCTTTCTAACTGTGATACTGGAGAAGACTCTTGAGAGTGACTTGGACAGCATGGAAATCAAAGCAATCAATCCTAAAGGAAATCAACTCTGACTATTCATTAGAAGGACTGATGCTGAATATATAACTCCAATACTTTGGCCACATGATGCAAAGAGCCAGACTCACTGGAAAAGATCTTGATGCTGGGAATGATTGAAGGCAAAAAATGAAAGGATTGGCGGAGGATGGGTTTGTGAGCCTCACCAACTTCTTAAGATGGTAAAGGACAGGGAAGCCTTGTGCCCTGCAGTCCATGGGGTCAAAAATAATTGGACATGACTTAGCAACCGAACAACAAAATAGTGCTCATGCTAAGTCACTTCATTCATATTGGACTCTTTGCAACCCTATAGACTGTAGCCTGCCAGGGTCCTCTATCCATGGGACTTCCCAGGCAAGAATAACAGAGTGGGTTTCCATTTTCTTCTCCAGGGGATCTTCCTCACCCAAGGATTGAACTGTGTCTCTTATGTCTCCTGCACTGGGGGAGGTGGGTTCTTTACCACTAGTGCCACCCAACAAACAACTATTCATTATGTGTTACTAAATTCAATTTGCTAGATGTGCTTAAGATGTTTGTATTTGTAGTCATAAATGATACTGACTAGGTATTTTCTTGTAATATCCTTTTCAAGTTTTATATTATACTGTCCGCAAAAAATTGGTTGCAGAACCCACACTTTTCTAAACTCTGAAGTATTTTATGTAATATTAGTATTTTTTTTTTCTTAAATTCTTGAGTGAGTTTACCCAAAAAGCCATTTAGAATTGGAGTTTCCTTTGTGGGATAATATTCTCTGAGATTTGTGATTCAAGCTATTGTATATATCCACTATTGTTATTCATTTCAATTCATCTCATGATTTTAATTATATAAGTGAATTGCTTTACATTACTAATTTTCTATAACTGCTTTTGCTGTTTTCTCTTCAATCTCCTGAAAGATGAAATTTATTTTCTCCTTGGGATGTCCTTCTTGAGTAGTTTCTTTTTTTTTTCCCCCATAGTTCATCTTGTTTTGCCTTTTCTGTGATCCAATGGGTGTTGACAATTTGATCTCTGGTTCCCCTGCCTTTTCCAAATCCAGTTTGAACATCTGGAAGCTCTCAGTTCACATACTATTGAAACCTGGATTGGAGAATTCTGAGCACTACTTTGCTAGTGTGTGAGGTGAGTGCAATTGTGTGGTAGTTTGAATATTTTTAGCTTTACCTTTCTTTGGGATTAGAATAAAAACTGACCTTTTCCAGTCCTGTGGCCACTACTGAATTTTCCAAATTTCCTGGCATATGGAGTGTAGCACATTAACAAGATTTGAAATAGCTCACTGAAATTCTATCATCTCTACCTTTATTCATAGTGATGCTTCCTAAGGCCCATTTGACTTTGCATTCTAGGATGTCTGGGTCTAGGTGAGTGATCACACCATCATGGTTATCTGGGTCATGAAAATCTTTTTTGTACAGTTCTGTGTATTCTTGCCACCTCTTCTTGGTATCTTCTGCTTCTGTTAGGTCCATACCATTTCTGTCCTTTATCGAGCCCATCTTTGCATGAAATGTTCCCTTGGTATCTCTGATTTTCTTGAAGAGATCTCTAGTCTTTCCCATTTTGTTGTTTTCTTCTCTTTATTTGCACTGAATGTCAAGGAAGGTTTTCTTAACTCTCCCTGCCATTCTTTGAAACTCTGCATTCAGATGGGTATGTCTTTCCTTTTCTCCTTTGCCTTTACCTTCTCCTCTTTTCTCAGCTATTTTTAAGGTTTCCTCAGACAACCATTTTGACTTTTTGCATTTCTTTTCCTTGGGGATGGTCTTGATCACTGCCTCTTGTACAATGTCATGAACCCCTGTAGATATTTCTTCAGGGACTCTGTCTATCAGATCTAATCCCTTGAATCTATTTGTCACTTCTACTCTATAATTTTAAGAGATTTGATTTAGGTCATACCTGAATGGTCTAATGGTTTTCCCTACTTTCTTCAATTTAAGTCTGAATTTTCCAATAAGAGTTTCATGATCTGAGCCACAGTCAGCTCCCGGTTCTTTTTTTTTTTTTTTGCTGACTGTATAGATCTTCTCCATCTTCACCTGCAAAAAATATAATCAATCTGATTGCTTCCTGAGAAATTTGTGTGCAGATCAAGAAGCAACAGTTAGAACCAGACATGGAGCAATGGACTGGTTTCAAATTGGGAAAGGAGTACGTCAAGGCTGTCTATTGTCACCCTGCCTATTTAATGTATATGCAGTGTGCATCATGCTAAATGCTTGGCTGGCTGAAGCACAAGTTGGAATCAAGATTGCCAGGAGAAATATAAATAACCTCAGATATGCAGATGACACCACCCATATGGCAGAAATCAAAGAGGAACTGAAGAGCCTCTTGATGAAAGTGAAAGAAGAGATTGAAAAACCTGGCTTAAAGCTCAACATTCAAAAATGAAGAGCATGGCATCTGGTCCCATCATTTCATGGCAAATAGAGGGGGAAATAATGGAAACAGTGACAGACTTTATTTTCTTGGGCTCCAAAATCCCTGCAGATGGGGACTGCAGCCATGAAATTAAAAGATGCTTTCTTCTTGGAAGAAAAGTTATGACCAACCTAGACAGAATATTAGGAGAAGGCAATGGCAACCCACTCCAGTACTCTTGCCTGGAAAATTCCATGGGCGGGAGAGTCTGGTAGGCTGCAGTCCATGGGGTTGCTAATAGTTGGACACGACTGAGTGACGTCACTTTCACTTTTCACTTTCATGCATTATTGGAAAAGGAAATGGCAACCCACTCCAGTGTTCTTGCCTGGAGAATCCCAGGGAAGGGAGCCTGGTGGGCTGCCATCTATGGGGTTGCATAGAGTCGGACACGACTGAACTGACTTAGCAGCAGCAGCAGCAGACAGCATATTAAAAAGCAGAAACATTACTTTGCCGACAAAGGTCCATCTAGTCAAAGCTATGATTTTTCTAGTAGTCATATATAGATGTGAGAGTTGGACCATAAGGAAATCTGAGAGCTGAAGAATTGATGCTTTTGAACTGTGGTATGGGAAAAGACTCTTGGGAATCCATTGGACTGCAAGGGGATCAAACCAGTCAATCCTAAACGAAATTAGTCCTGTATATTTATTGGAAGGACTGATGCTGAAGCTGAATCTCCAATACTTTGGCCACCTGATGCAAAGCACTGACTCATTGGAAAAGACCCTAATGCTGGGAAAGATTGAAAGCAGGAGGAGATGGCAACGACATAGGAAGAGATGGTTGGATAGCATCACAGACTCAATGGACATAAGTTTGAGCAAGCTCTGGGAGTTGGTGATGAACAGGGAATTCTGGCATGCTGAAGTCCAAGGGGTCGCAAAGACTTGTAACCACTGTGCAACTGAACTGAACTGAACTGAATCTTGTTTTGACCCTAACTATCCAACATTTTACAAAATATTTTAATATATTTAAATGTTTCTTTTTTTCTCTTAACTCTAACTAATCTTTGACAAAGCTTATATTCTCTGTCTTGATGTTTTTTGAAGAAATAGAATAAAATTCTAGTTTTTGAGTATTAACTTATGTCACATACACTTCATATTTCAGGTTGACACTATTTACTGTTATTTTAAAAATATTATTGACAATAAGAACTAGTATTTCAAAAATATGTAAAATATAAACCTATTACCACATAATAGTTGGTTTTAGTTATATCTAGTAAGTGAACACTAGCAAATGGAACAACACACATTGAAACAGTGTTTGTCTGAATTTAAAACCCTATTCATCTATTAAATTATATTTACTATTATGAACATTAATCTGATCTTTAATTGGTTTTGCTTTTGAATTGCATAAAATAATGGACCTGTTCTTAATCAAGTTCTACAGCACTGGGCATCATGCTTGATGCTTTATCAAGCATAAACCTTCATCCAAAGTAAAGAAGTGTTTTGTAAAGGGTAGTGGAAAATTGTGTATATGTATACACATCTAAATTATTTAGTACATAACTGAAAGAGACTAAGAGATATGTCATATTGGGAAAAAGTAAAATCAAAAATTTACTAAAATTCTTTTAAATGAATCTCTTTCTGTTAATAACTACACCTGGAGATGACTACATGAGGCTCTGATACATACTAGCAATATCATGCTACAATAATTTTGTTTTAACCTAATCACAGAAATATCCAGTTCTCACTCTTTGACTTTATTTATTCATTTATTTTAGCATTGAGAGGGGAGACAGTATTAAAACTTCATTTTACTGTTTTAAATATTTCACCATGAAAGTTATTGAATGTCTAATTGCATTTTTCTAGCTACATACAACACACTTCTATGCAGCTGTCCTAGTTTGCTGTAAAATCATAATAGCCAAGTATGGGGGAAGTTTTGGCTTTACTGAAATAATTCTTCTTAGGCATTCCTGGCTCTTGACATTTTACTCACCAAATCTTCCCTCAAATACCACTTCTAATCATATTCTTAAATGTATATTTTCTTCATTCCCCAGCTATAATCAGGAATCTATATTAATCTCTTGTTACCTATGATTTCATGTCTGAACCCCTCAGTTGCCTTTAAAGTTCACTGATAATACATGCCCTATCATCAAAATGTCTTTGTTCCCATTCCTTTAAAAAATACCTCATCTATTCTTGATACTCCTACTCCCTATCTATATTAGGATACTGGTACCCACAGCTATGTAATCCTTTGTTCATTTTTAAAGGGAAAATATATTTTGAAAGCTTATATGAAAAGACTTCAATTACAAACTTAAGTATCATACTCAACAAGCTTTTCATTTGTAAGGTATCACTTCAAAACAAATTTGTAATGTACATATTCACATGTATATGAGTTTAAATATACATGGAATATAGTGAGTATATAGGATGATTGTTTATGATCATGACATCATATATCATGACATCATGACATGTGTTCATGATATCTAGTGATCTACAAATTTCATTTTGATAGAACACAGCATCCATTTATGTGATTGTGCCAACCCTCATTCTAAAATTGATGCTTTTGAACTATGGTATTGGAGAAGACTCTTGAGTGTCCCTTGGACTGCAAGGAGATCCAACCAGTTAATCCTAATGGAAATCATCCCTGAATATTCATTGGAAGGACTGATGTTGAAGCTGGAACTCCAATACCTTTGGCTACCTTATGTGAGGAACTGACTCACTGGAAAACACCCAGATGCAGGGCAAGATTGAAGGCAAGAGGAGAAGGGGATGACAGAGAATGAGATGTTTGGATGGCATCACCTACTCAATGGACATGAGTTTGAGAGGGCTCCAGGAGTTGGTGATGGACAGGAAAGCCTGGTATGCTGTAGTCCACGAGATTGTAGAGTCAGACACTACTGAGTGACTGAACCGAACTGACCACATAGAGTTCCAGACAGGGAATATGGCCAATTGCTGGTAGTGGGCTCCAGAAATCATGTTGAACTCCAAGGGCTACACCAAGTCCATTGACATCTGGTCTGTGGGCTGCATCCTGGCAGAGATACTCTCCAACAGACCCATCTTCCCCAGGAAGCATTACCTCGACCAGCTGAAACACGTTCTGAGTATTCTTGGATCCTTATCTCAGAAAAACCTACATTGTATAAAAAATTTAAAAGCTAGAAACTATCTGCTCTCTCTTCCACACAAAAATAAGGAGCCATGGAACAGGCTGTTCCCAAATGTTGACTCCAAAGCTCTGGATTTACTGGACAAAATGTTGGCATTCAACCCTCACAAGAAGACTGAGGTGGAGCAGGCTCTGGCCCACCTGTCCCTGGAGCAGTGCTAGGACCCGAGTGATGAGCCCATCACTGAAGCACCCTTCACGTTTGACATGGAATTGGATGACTTGCCCAAGAAAAAGCTCAAAGAACTCAAATCTAAAATGTTCTCCTTATGTAATCATATTTCACCCTTCTTGAGTTACAAAACATGAAGAAACTGTTCTTAGATAATCTAAATTTAATTATTTTTCCTTTTTGTCTAAATTTCTATTCTTTATAGAAAGAAAAAAAAATCATTTAATGCTTGATTCAAAATTTAGCTATACCACTTCTACTCACCTGGCTAGCAGAATTGAAATGCATCTTGCATTAACTTATAGAAGCAAAGCTTGCACACATATGCACATTACCAGTTTCTTCATTGATGGATATATCTTCATTATTTAATGTATTGATAAACAGTAGTAGAATTTGAAAAACCTAATCAATCTTGTTTATGAATTAAATAACTTTCTCTATTTTCATTGCTCTGTTTGAAAGTTTTTGTCTTATGAATAATGGGTTTTTGGATGATGTAAATTCAGTCTCTCAATTGAAATATAATGTTAAAAATATTGTGAGTGAAATTTATTTTAATGTTAATTAGAATGTCACAATAAATTATATTAAAGCAATTAAGAGAAATTGAAAAATTTGTGAATACCCCTGCCACAGAATCCTGTTTTTTAATCTTTGCCCCTAAGATATTTACCATGGGCTTCCCTGGTGAATCAAATGGTAAGGAATCTGCCTGAGATTGCAGAGAAGACTTGGGTTTGATCCCTGAATTGGAAAGATCCCCTGAGGAGGCCAAAGCAACCCATAGGACAGAGGAGCCTGGCAGGCTACAGTCCATAGGGTCACAAAGTGTTGGACATGACTGAGTGACTGAGCACAGCACAACAAATGCATGTGCAAACTTTGCAAGATGTTTTTATCTGTTCTCTATGCTTCTATATGAATTATTTCCATGCTTTTCTTATAGTTTCTGGTAAAACATGTATTTTTAGTTCTCAATAACATTTACTTCTTTGAAAACAGAATAAGACAAAACATCTTAGAACATATAGAAAATGTGCTGAATTTATTTTACTTAACAAAGAAGACTAACATAAAGTACAGTATCAGAACACACCTTGTTAAAGCAGAGTGTAGAAAAGGCTATTTTAATGTATCCATAGTGTTGAAGCAGACATAAGTAATCATTTCAAAATTAAAATTTACAGTGAGTCTAATCAGTCCTGCAGTTTCTGTACAATAGACTGGTGGAATTTGATCACACAAGCAGAACCCAAAGCACCTCCCTTTAAAATTTCATATAAGTCACGATATATACTTTACATTGCAATAATTTTTTGTTTCTAGAAACAGAAAATAAATATTTTAATATACACACTTTCTATATTTCATGCATCAGTATTTGTTTACTTATGAACAATGCTATTTTAATATTCTTTACAATTTTATTTAATATAACTACATTCTACTATTCAGCAATTTACACTCTGCTTCTGCTGCTGCTAAGTCGCTTCAGTCATGTCCGACTCTGTAAGACCCCATAGAAGGCAGTTCCCCCGTCCCTGGGATTCTCCAGGCAAGAACACTGGAATGGGTTGCATTTTCCTCCAATGCATGAAAGTGAAAAGTGAAAGTGAAGTTGCTCAGTTGTGTCCGACTCTTCGCAACCCCATAAACTGCAGCCTACCAGGCTCCTCTGTCCATGGGATTTTCTAGGCAAAAGTACTGGAGTGGGGCGCCATTGCTTTAATATGTTGTGATGGTAAATATACAATGGAGTAAAGACAATCTCTTTAACACGTGATGCTGGGAAAACTGGCCAATCACCTGTAAAAGAATGAAACTAGAAAACTTTCTAACACCATACACAGAAATAAACTCAAAATGGATTAAAGATCTAAATGTAAGACCAGAAACTATAAAACTCCTAGAGGAAAACATAGACAAAACACTCTCTGACATAAATCACAGCAGGATCCTCTAGGACCTACCTCCCAGAGTAGTGGAAATAAAAGCAAAAATAAGCAAATGGGATCTAATTAAACTTAAAAGCTTTTGCACAACGAAGGAAACTATCAGATCAGATCAGATGCTCAGTCGTGTCCAATTCTTTGAGACCCCATGAATGGCAGCACGCCAGGCTTCCCTGTCCATCACCAACTCCCGGAGTTCACTCAAACTCATGTCCATCGAGTCAGTGATGCCATCTAGCCATCTCATGCTCTGTTGTCCCCTTCTCCTCTTGCCCCCAATCCCTCCCAGCATCAGAGTCTTTTCCAGTGAGTAAACTCTTCGCATGAGGTTGCCAAAGTACTGGAGTTTCAGCTTGAGCATCATTCCTTCCAAAGAAATCCCAGGGCTGATCTCCTTCAGAATGGACTGGTTGGATCTCCTTGCAGTCCAAGGGACTCTCAAGAGTCTTCTCC
>NW_011494818.1:1715821-1731905 GCF_000754665.1 Bison bison bison | reverse complement strand
CACAGTTCAAAAGCATCAATTCTTCGGCCCTCAGCTTTCTTCACAGTCCAACTCTCACATCCATACATGACCACAGGAAAAACCATAGCCTTGACTAGACGAAACTTTGTTGGCAAAGTAATGTCTCTGCTTTTGAATATGCTATCTAGGTTGGTCATAACTTTCCTTCCAAGGAGTAAGCATCTTTTAAGTTCATGGCTGCAGTCACCAGCTGCAGTGATTTTGGAGCCCCCCAAAATAAAGTCTGGCACTGTTTCCACTGTTTTCCCATCTTTTTCCCATGAAGTGATGGGACCGGATGCCATGATCTTCATTTTCTGAATGTTGAGCTTAAAGCCAACTTTTTCACTCTTCACTTTCTGCCATAAGGGTGGTGTCATCATCTGCATATCTGAGGTTATGGATATTTCTCCTGGCAATCTTGTTTCCAGCTTGTGTTTCTTCCAGTCCAGCATTTCTCATGATGTACTATGCATATAAGTTAAATAAACAGGGTGACAATATACAGCCTTGATGTATTCCTTTTCCTATTTGGAACCAGTCTGTTTTTCCATGTCCAGTTCTAACTGACCTGCATACAGATTTCTCAAGAGGCAGATCAGGTGGTCTGGTATTCCCATCTCTTTGAGAATTTTCCACAGTTTATTGTGATCCACACTGTCAAAGGCTTTGGCATAGTCAGTAAAGCAGAAATAGATGTTTTTTTCTGGAACTCTCTTGCTTTTTCCATGATCCAGCGGATGTTGGCAATTTAATTTATGGTTTCTCTGCCTTTTCTAAAACCAGCTTGAGCATCAGGAACTTCACGGTTCACATATTGCTGAATCCTGGCTTGGAGAATTTTGAGCATTACTTTACTAGCATGTGAGATGAGTGCAATTGTGTGGTAGTTTGAGCATTCTTTGTCATTGCCTTTCTTTGGGATTGGAATGAAAACTGACCTTTTCCAGTCCTGTGACCACTGCTGAGTTTTCCAAATTTGCTGGCCTATTGAGTGCAGCACTTTCACGGCATCATCTTTCAGGATTAGGAATAGCTCAACTGGAAGTCCATCACCTCCACTAGCTTTGTTTGTAGTGATGCTTTCTAAGTTCCACTTGACTTCACATTCCAGGATGTCTGGCTCTAGGTCAGTGATCACACCATGGTGATTATCTGGGTCATGAAGATCTTTTTTGTACAGTTCTTCTGTGTATTCTTGCCATCTCTTCTTAATATCTTCTGCTTCTGTTAGGTCCATACCATTTCTGTCCTTTATTGAGCCCATCTTTGCATGAAATGTTCTCTTGGTATCTCTGATTTTCTTGAAGAGATCTCTAGTCTTTCCCATTCTGTTGTTTTCCTCTTTTTCTTTGCATTGACCACTGAAGAAGGCTTTCTTATCTCTTCTTGCTATTCTTTGGAACTCTGCATTCAGATGTTTATATCTTTCCTTTTCTCCTTTGCTTTTTGCTTGTCTTCTTTTCACACCTATTTGTAAGGCCTCCCCAGACAGCCATTTTGCTTTTTTGTATTTCTTTTCCATGTGGATGGTCTTGATCCCTGTCTCCTGTACAGGAAGGTAACTATAGCAAGGTGAAAAGACAGCCTTAAGAATGGGAGAAAATAATAGCAAATTAAGCAAGTGACAAAGACTTAATCCCAAAAATATGCAAGCACCTCATGCAGCTCAATACCAGAAAAATAAATGACCCAATCAAAAAATTGACCACATTTTGTATGGGTTGTTTGTTTTTCTGGTATTGAGTTTTGTATGAGCTTCTTGTATATTCTGGAAATTAATCCTTTGTCAGTTGTTTCATTTGCTATTATTTTCTCTCACTCTGAGGATTGTCTTTTCACCTTGTTTATAGTTTCCTTTGCTGTGCAAAAGCTTTTAAGTTTAATCAGGTCCCACTTGTTTGCATTTGTTTTTATTTTTGTTACTCTAGGAGGTGGGTCATAGAGAATTTTGCTTTGAGTTATGTCATTAAGTGTTCTGCCTATGTTTTCTTCTAAGAGGTTTATAGTTTCTGGTCTTACATTCAGGTCTTTAATCCATTTTGAAATTATCTTTGTGTATGGTGTTAGGAAGTGTTCTAATTTCAATCTTTTCATGTAGTTGTCTAGTTTTCCCAGCACCATTTATTGAAGAGGCTATCTTTGCCCCATTGTATATTCTTGTCTCCTTTGTCAAAAATAAGGTATCCATAGGTGAATGGGTTTATTTCTGGACTTTCTATCTTGTTGCATTGGTCGGTATTTCTGTTTTTGTGCCAGTACCGTACTCGATTCCTCCAGCTCCATTCTTCTTTCTCAAGACTGCTTTGAGTATTCAGGGTCTTTTGTGTTTCTATAAGAATTAAGACCTAAACAGACATTTCTCCAAAGAAGACATACAGATCACTAACAAACACATGAAAAGCTGCTCAACATCACTCACTATCAGAGAAATGCAAATCAAAACCACAATGAGGTACCACTTCATGCCAGTCAGAATGGCTCTCAAAAGTATATAAACAATAAATGCTGGAGAGGGTGCAGAAAAAAGTGAACCCTCTTACACTGTTGGTGGGAATGCAAACTAGTACAGCCACTATGAAGAACAGCGTGGTGATTCCTTAAAAAAAACAGGAAATAGAACTGCCATATGACCCAGAAATCCCACTGCTGGGCACACACACGGAGGGAACCAGAATTGAAAGAGACACATGTACCTCCAATGTTTATCACAGCACTGTTTACAATAGCTTGGATGTGAAAGCAACCTAGATGTCCATCGGCAGATGAATGGATAAGAAAGCTGTGTTATAAGAAAGAAACGGAATATTACTTAGGTTTTAAAAAGAATGTACTTGAATCAGTTCTAATGAGGTGGATAAAACTGGACACTATTATACAGAGTGAAATAAGTCAGAAGTAGATATTTCTACTTCTGCTTTATTAACTATGTCAAAGACTTTGATTGTGTGGACCACAAGAAACCATGGAAAATTCTTAAAGAGATGGGAATATCAGAAAACCTGATGTGCCTCTTGAAAAATTGTATGCAGCTCAGGGACCAACAGTTAGAACTGAACAGGGAACAACAGACTGTTTCCAAATAGGGAAAGCAATACGTCAAGGCTGTATATTGTCACCCTGCTTATTTAACTTATATGCAGAGTACATCATGAGAAACACTGGACTGGAAGAAACACAAGCTGGAATCAAGATTTCCAGGAGAAATATCAATAACCTCAGATATGCAGATGATACCACCCTTATGGCAAAAAGTGAAGAAGTAAAACTAAAGAACCTCGATGAAAGTGAAAGAAGAGAGTGGAAAAGTTGGCTTAAAGCTCAACATTCAGAAAACTAAGATCATGGCATCTGGTCCCATCACTTCATGGAAAATAGATGGAGAAACAGTGGAAACAGTGGCAGGTTTTATTTTTGGGGGCTCCAAAATCACTGCAGATGGTGACTGCAACCATGAAATTGAAAGACGCTTACTCCTTGCAAGAAAAGTTCTGACTAATAGAGACAGTATATTAAAAAATAGAGACATTACTTTTTTGACAAAGGTCCGTCTAGTCAAAACTATTGTTTTTCTAGTAGTCATGTATGGATGTGAGAGTTGGAAGATAAAGAAACTGGAGCACCGAAGAATTGATGCTTTTGAACTGCGTTGTTGGAGAAGACTCTTGAGAGTTCCTTGAACTGCAAGCAGATCCTACCAGTCCATCCTAAAGGAGATCAGTCATGAATATTCATTGGAAGGACTGATGCTGAAGCTGAAACTCCAATACTTTAGTCATCCAATTCAAAGAACTGACTCACTGGAAAAGACCCTGATGCTGGGAAAGATTGAAGGCAGGAAGATAAGGGGACGACAGAGGATGAGATGGTTGGATGGCATCACCAACTTAATGGACATGAGTTTGGGTAAACTCTTGGAGTTGGTGATGGACAGGGAAGCCTGGCGTGCTGCAGTTCATGGGGTCGCAAAGAGTCAGACACTACTGAGTGACTAAAATGAATTGAAGCAGAAAGAAAAACACCAAACACAGTATATTAATACATATATTTGGAATTTAGAAAGATAGTAACGATGTTCCTGTGTGTGAGACAGCAAAAGAGACACAGACATAAATGAACAGCCTTTTGGACTCTGTGGGAGAAGGTGAGGATGAAATTATTTGAAAGACTAGCATTGAAGCATGTATATTACCATATGTGAAATAGATGACCAGTCCAAGTTCAATGCATGAAATAGGGCACTCAAAGTCAGTGCACTGGAACAACCCTGAGGGATGGGATGGGGAGAAAGGTGGGAGGGAGTTTTGGGTTGGGGAACACCTGTACATCTGTGGCTGATTCACGTCAATGTATACCAAAAACCACTACAATATTGTAAAGTAATTAGCCTCCAGTTAAAATAAATAAATAAATTTTTAAAAAAAGAAAATAAGTTTCTCTTCATTACAAAGAAGATTCTGCTTGATGATGTACTGATTTCTCAGGTTAATATCAAATACTTCCCATGTGAAAATTTTAAAAGTCATCAAGGTTATATGGCTTTCAAAAGTATATGCAATATTATCCAATAATTGTGCTTATTCTTAATAAGTTGTTTTAACATAGAAAAAAATATTGTGATGATTTCTGCCATACATCAACATGAATCAGCCATAGATATGTATACATGTGTCCGCACATCCTGAACCCCACTCCCACCTCCCTCCCCATCCTATCCTTATAGGCTGTCCCAGAGCACTGGCTTTGGGTGCCCTCTTCATGCATGAAGCTCACACTGTTCATCTGTTTAACATATGGCAATGTGTATGTTTCAAGGCAATTTTTTCAAATCAGGCCACCCTCTCCTTTTCCCACTGAGTCCAAATATCTATTTTTATTCAACATTTATTTGGAAGTGTTAGAAAACACATTAGCATTCATTAATAGTTCACATATCTGTGGTGTTTCAATGTTTAAAGCACATACAGATGAATATGAGAAAGTTGAATGGCATAGTTTTTGTTTTTTGAACAGAAATTGTGTTAAAGGTGTATTTTCTCTAAGACATTAAGGCATTGTAACTTGTTTTGGCTGTATCCCATTTTCTTTCCATTTATTTCTGTACTCTTCGGTTGCTCCAACTGAAAGCTGTGTCTCCACACATTTTAGTCTTTTTCTGTTAAAGAAACTCAACAGAATAGCTGACCACATCATGCCAAGAATACTCACTTCAATCAAAGCCTAAGTAAAAATGCTGCACAATCAAACTAAAAAAAGAGTTTGAAGATATTTGCAGCTTCTAAATCTTTCTTTTTGTAAGGAAGGAGATTCTAATTTTAAAAGCAGTACTGCCCTTAAAAGTGCAGTTAAGCTGTCTTAGTGGAAAGGTCATTAGAAATAATGAAATTAAACATTTATAGCACTCGATCAAAAATGATTTGTGCATCACACTGATGATCCTTCATTTATACAATTACCCCATCCTTAGATTGTTTGGTTCTCAAAATAGAAAAACCATTAAAATAAGAGCAAAAATAAGTATGAAATGAGCATTAGATGCAGTTTCTAATGAAAAATGTATTAGTCCATGCTAATACAAGCAAATAGAAGTAAAAAGATTGGGTAAGCATGCTCAGATGCAAGAGCATAATAATTCATGATGCTCTTGGCAGTAGAAAAATCAATATTCACAAAAGCCTGGAAATTTTAGTAAAGTGTGTGAAGTACAAAGAGTAAGGTTCATTCTTTGCACTGGGATATTTTTCCTGTTGTGGACATTACATTTTAATAGGGATAATAATAAAACTTTACTTACATCAATAAAAATAATTTCAGTATCTTCCAAGCACACACTAGAGATTGGCTAGGAAGCCAAGAATAAAGCAGAATTCCTCTTTTGTGAACTCAGAGTCTAGTTAAAGGAAAGTGGTATCTATGAATATATCATAATTAAATATTAAAAATGATAAATTTTGTGTGTATAGACTCATATAGCAAATAGGTAAGAGGATATCACATACGAATAAAGAAAAGAATGAAGGAAGCATTGACATAGAGGATTATATACATGTAAAATACAAACATATTCTTTGAGCAGTGAGGTAACAGCTTCATCCCTACTCATCCCTCTCTGTAGGATGTCGCCTTGAAAGCAGAATAGGCTAGATAACAGGACCAAAGGTTTGATTTTACAATTCAAAGTTACAGTCTTTCTGACTCTTGGTACCATGTATATGTAAAATTGAAATTAACCTTCTCATATTGAACACAGGAGACAATCACTAGGTACATCTATTTGTTTCTCAAAGAGACGAGAAGTTTTAATTTTTCTTCCTCTTTACTGTTCAACTTGTGCAATATTCCATCTAGACTTGTAGTCATTCTTGTGTTAACATACATGCATGCACATTTATAATGTTTATTTAAGGTTAAATTGTTTCCATCTCTCTTCAATATTGATATGAAGGGAAATTTGTTGAAAGGATTATTTTATTTTGCCAACAGTGGCCAATTATATGTCAAAAATCTGGCAGAACATTTTCCTGAATTGGAAGAAGATAACTAGATTCTCTTTTAATTGTAAGTTCTCTTTATCACTCTATTATTTTCATTAAAGGCTCTGTTACACAGGATACACTAAAGTAATAGCATTCATTTAGTTGCTAAAAAATGTGAGAATTAAGCATAATGTGACTTTCTTTAAATCAATACATTTTGATAATCAAAACCATCAACAGCCACTTACCTCTAGTTTCTACCACACCAAATTTTTTAGTGTACTATCTTCATCAATATGACATTGTATTGCAATCTAAAGAACACTTGACAAGGGAGATACAAGTTGCAAATAATGTCATTTTTTCTGAAAAACCAATATGAGTAAACATTAAACTTTTATTTTTTCAAAAGGTAACATCAATCAACTGTTTACACCCCAATACTTTTTGAAATACTTGAGTCAAAATATTTACTTTGCTGTATTCACTAATCCTTAGCTATTGTATCTTTATTTTTACCCAAGCTTAACCAAGTCCATGTGTTCAGAGACCTAATTTAAACAAGATTCAAAACTTTAAAATTGTAATGACTTTGCCTTTCCTACTCTGAAGTGTTACTAGAACTCTGTCAAAGAAGCGATAAGAACGAATTAAATTTTGCTATAGACACATGGTTTGGGTGTTCTTTAAGTATATGTAAACTGCACAGATTAAAAGCATAATTTCCATAGTAAAGAAATTAAGAGATTTAAGTCTAGTTAAATCAAACTTATGGAAGCCCAAGTTTATGACTAAATTGTGGCTTGTGTTGGCAGTGTACTGCCAAATAAAATAAACTACTCAATGTAGCTAAAAAGTGGGGGGAAAAGTGAAAGGAAAACTGAAATTTATCTGATTTCAACTTATATCTCTGTGTATATTTATCTATCTACATCTATAGCTATATTTCTTTCTGCATCTATATTTATATCTATACATCACAATAATCCAAGCAGAAAACAGATGTAAATGCAGGTGATTGCCTACTCTCCCAAGTGGTTTTGAGAAGCAAGAAAAAGCAAAAGGAAGTCTCTTAGTTCTTAATCCTGCCCATTCTCCCCTCACATAAACCAAACAAAATTTTGTGTGTGTGTTTGAAAATGAGATACAAGAGAGAAAAAAATTAAGTAGGCAATAATCTTGACATTTCTTTTACTCCTGATTTGAACTGAAGCAGATGGTTAGGTTAAGAAGAAATTCTGGAAATAGATATACAAATCTAAACCATCGTAATAACAGAAGCTACTCATAAAGCTTGCATTTCTCCAGCAGGCACAAAGAACCAGTTGGCTAAGCATTTGTGTGTGTGTGTGTGTGTGTGTGTGTGTGTGCCTATTGGGAGGATAACTGGAGAGTGAAGACAAAATTATCATAATCACCCAGAGCTAATTATCTCCTTCAGTAAACAGAAATTTAGCAGAAAGAAAGTTAAATGAGAAAATAGATAAGGCAAAATCCTCTAGGGGAATATGAAGGCCAAGGAAATAAGTTATTCCAGGAACTCAGTTGAAGTTTTCTCTCCAACTGGACACTAACAATGAATGACCTTGCCCCAAACCTGTCATGCCAACTGTTTCTTCAAGGATACTTATGAAGAATGGGACTGACTGAGAACAAGGCTGTGAGGAGTGATGGGTTGAGAGGGAAGTGAGATTTTGTAAGACAAATTACCAAAGTATATTTTTAACAGACCCTCAAAATGAGGAGAAGATAAAAATCTAAGTCATGTATTCATCATAAATGCAAGTGTCTTATTCTTGTGTGCCCATGAAGGAAAGGAGAACACATCAAGAGCACTCACCAATTAAAAAGAGAATCAATTATTCATTAAATGACCAAGACAAGAAGCTAAAAGTTCCAGAAAATTAATAAGGCAATGTTGATTCAAAAAGAAATTCCAGATGAATAAAAAATTATTTATTAATAACCTGTACATTGGAACCATCTGGGAATTCATATTTTAAAGTGGCGGTGGGAGGGAAACTGCAGAGGAAAGCAACAATAAATGAGCAAAACAGTCATAATATGTACTTAGAATACTGTTTTGATGAATTTAATATTTATTTTTGAATATATCAGAAGCATAAAATTTTAAAGAAATATCAATCTTTCATTGATGTTAATTTTGAACTTATGTGTCCTGACAGTCAGAGTGCAGGTTTGGAAAACAATTTTCTGACACAGAGTATTTCAGAAGTGAGTGAATTTATTAAGAGCAAGGAACAGAGATAATAAAGGCACTGAAGATGCAGGGGGCTAAACCCTTGACAGACCAGGGAGAGCCAATGCTTTCCGTGGGTTAGTAGCTAATCTTTATAGCCTCAAGACAAAGTCCTGTTGGAAGAATGGCATTAGGAGATGTCTAGGGTACTATAAGGTGACTACGAGGGTGGGCATTTTTACCTAATTTGGGGTCAGGAAGCTTGCTGGTGAGGATCAGGAGGGCTATGGCAACAATTGCAAAGGAGCTTTCCAGGTGGGGCAGTGATAAATAATCCACCTGCCAATTCAGGAGACCTAAGAGACACAGGTTAAACCCCTGGGCCAGGAAGATTCCCTGGAGAAGGAAATTGCAACCCACTCCAGGATTCTTGCTTGGAGAATACTGGACAGAGTCTCCCATGGACAGAGGAAGCTGGTGGGCTACAGTCCATGGGGTCAAAAAGATTCAGACACAATTGAGAGACTGAGGACAAAGAGACTCAGTCAGCTTTGGGGATGACCTTGTTTCTGGGCTCCACTTCTGTGGTTTGGTGCAAGACCTTGCACTTTTGGCCTTGGGGCAGGACTACACATCATGGAGATTTTTGAAGTTCATTAACCACAGGATGGGACCAGATGCCATGATCTTAGTTTTCTGAATGTTGAGCTTTAAGCCAACTTTTTCACACTCCTCTTTCACTTTTATCAAGAGGCTTTTTAGTTCCTCTTCACTTTCTGCCGTAAGGGTGGTGTCATCTGCATATCTGAGATTATTGATATTTCTCCCGGCAATCTTGATTCCAGCTTGTGCTTCATCCAGTCCAGCATTTTCCATGATGTACTCTGCATATAAGTTAAATAAACAGGGTGACAATATACAGCCTTGACGTACTCCTTTTCCTATTTGCAACCAATCTGTTGTTCCATGTCCAGTTCTAACTGTTGCTTTGTGACCTGCATATAGGTTTCTCAAGAGGCAGGTCAGGTGGTCTGGGATTCCCATCTCTTTCAGAATTTTCCAGTTTATTGTGATCCACATAATCAAAGGCTTTGGCATAGTCAATAGATGGGGAAACAGTGAAAACAGTGTCATACTTTATTTTTTTGGGCTCCAAAATCACTGCAGATGGTGATTGCACCCATGAAATTAAAAGACACTTACTCCTTGGAAGGAAAGTTTTGACCAACCTAGATAGCATATTAAAGAGCAGAGACATTACCCTGCCAACAAAGGTCCATCTAGTCAGGGCTATGGTTTTTCCAGTGGTCATGTATGGGTGTGAGTGTTGGACTGTGAAGAAAGCTGAGCACCGAAGAATTGATGCTTTTGAACTGTGGTGTTGGAGAAGACTCTTGAGAATCCCTTGGACTGCAAGGACATCCAACCAGTCCATCCTAAAGGAGATCAGTCCTGGGTGTTCTTTGGAAGTACTGATGCTGAAGCTGAAAACTCCAGTACTTTGGCCACCTCATGCGAAGAGTTGACTCATTGGAAAAGACCATGATGCTGGGAGGGATTGGGGGCAGGAGGATAAGGGGACGACAGAGGATGAGATGGCTGGAAGGCATCACCGACTCGAGGGACATGAGTCTGAGTGAACTCCAGGAGTTGGTGATGGACAAGACCTGGCGGGCTGCAATTCTTGGGGTCACAAAAAGTTGGACATGATTGGGCAACTGAACTGAATTGAACTGAACCACAGGATATAGCTTAAATACATTCTTTCTAAAAATAGCTGATTTTTAAAAAATCTGTATTTTCATAAAATAATAAAAAAGACTTCTTGTTACTCAGGATAAAAATGATGCATGTTAATGTATGGCAAAACCAATACAATATTGTAAAGTAAAAGAATAATAATAAAAAAAAATGATGTACTTTATTTAATTGGAGACTAATTACTTTACAATATTGTGGTGATTTTTGCTATACATTGACATGAATCGGCCACGGGTATACATGTGTCCCCCATCAGAATCCCCCTCCCACCTCCCTCCCATCCCATCCCTTTGGGTTGTCCCAGAGCACCAGCTTTAGGTGCCCTGCTTCATGAATCGAATTTGCACTGGCCATCTATTTTACATATGGTGGTATACATGTTTCAATGCTATTCTCTCATATCATCCCACCCTTGCCTACTTCCACATAGTCCAAGGGTCTATTCTTTACATCTGTGTCTCTTTTGTTGTCTTGCATATAGGGATGGCTTTACTATCTTTCTAAATTCCATATATATTGTTGTTGTTGTTAAGTCGCTTCAGTCGTGTCTGACTCTGTGTGACCCCATAGACGGCCGCCCACCAGGCTCCCCCGTCCCTGGGATCCTCCAGGCAAGAACACTGGAGTGGTTTGCCATTTCCTTTTCCAATGCATGAAAGTGAAAAGTGAAAGTGAAGTTAGTCAGTCGTATCCGACTTAGTGACCCCATGGACTGAAGCCTACCAGGCTCCTCCACCCATGGGAGTCTCCAGGCAAGAGTACGAGATTATACATGTATAATGCATATATATATAAGATGGTACCTCATTGTGGTTTTGATTTGCATTTCTCTAATAATGAATGACGTTGAACATCTTTTCATGTGTTTGTTAACCATCTGTATTTCTTCTTTGGAGAAATGTCTGTTTAGCTCTCTGGCACATTTTTTGATTGAGTCATTTTTCCGGATATTGATTTGCATGAGTTGTTTGTATGTTTTGAAGATTGATTCTTTGTCAGTTGCTTCATTTGGTATTATTTTTTCCCATTATCAAGGCTGCCTCTTCACCTTGCTTATGGTTTCCTTTATTGTGCAAAAGTTTTCAAGTTTAATTAGGTCCCATTTGTTTATTTTTGTTTTTATTTCCATTACTTTGGGAGGTGGATCATAAAGGATATTGCTGTAATTTATATCAGAGAGTGTTTTGCCTATGATTTCCTCTAGGAGTTTTAGAGTTTCTGGTCTGACTTTTAAGATCTTTAATCCATTTAGAGTTTATTTTTGTGTATGGTGTTAGAAAGCATTCTAGTTTCATTCTTTTACGGGTGGTTGACCAGTTTTCCCAGCACCATTTGTTAAAGGGATTGTCTTTTCTCCATTGTATATATATTTTTTTGTTTCCTTTGTCAAATATAAGGTGTCCATAGGTGTGTGTATTTATCTCTGGGCTTTCTATTTTGATCCATTGATCTATATTTCTGTCTTTGTGCCAGTACCATACTGTCTTGATGACTGTAGCTTTGTAGTATAGTATGAAGTCAGGAAGGTTGATTCCTCCAGTTCCACTCTTCTTTCTCAAGATTTCTTTGGCTATTCGAGGTTTTTTTGTGCTTCTATATGAATTTTAAAATTATATGTTCTAATCCTATGAAAAATAACACTGGTAGCTTTATAGAGATTGTGTTGAGTCTATAGAGGGCTTTGGGTAGAATACTCATTTTTACTATACTTATTCTTCCAATCCATGAACATGCTATATTTCTTCATCTATTTGTGTCATCTTTGATTTCTCTCATCAGTGTTTTATAGTTTTCTATATATAGGTCTTTTGTTTCTTTAGGTACATTTATTCCTAAGTATTTTTTTTTTTCATTGCAATGGTGAATGGAATTGTTTCCTTGATTTCTCTTTTTGTTTTCTCATTGATAGTGTATAGGAATGCAAGAGATTTCTGTGTATTAATTTTACACCCTGAAACTTTACTATATTCATTGATTAGCTCTAGTAATTTTCTAGTGGTGTCTTTAGGATTTTATATGTAAAGGATCATCTCATCTGCAAACAGTGAGAGTTTTAATTCTTCTTTTCAATCTGGATTCCTTTTAGTTATTTTTCTTCTCTGATTTCTGTGCCTAGTACTTCCAAAACTATTATGACTAATGGTGATGAGAGTGTGCACCCTTGTCTGTTCCTGATTTTAGAAGAAATGCTTTCAATTTTTCACCTTTGAGGATAATGTTTGCTGTGGGTTTGTCATATATGGCTTTTATTATGTTAAGGTATGTTCTCTCTATGCCTGCTTTCCGGAAAGTTTTTGTCATAAATGCGTATTGAATTTTGTCAAAAACTTTCTCTACATCCACTGAGATGATCATATTTTTTTTAATCTTTCAATTTGTTAATATAGTGTATCACATTGATTGATTTGCAAATATTGAATAATCCTTGCAAAATACTGCACTATTACTCTAAAGACTCAGTTCCTTTAAAATAGTTAAGATTTAAAAAAATATTTTATCAATTAAATTTGATACTCACATACATGAATAAGCACACAAAAAAATCACAAACAGATATCTGCATTGATGTACACATCTGTTGACAAGTGAAGAGATTTTATGTATGCTAAATTTAATCTGTCCTTTTTTTTTATCTTGATGGCAAGTATTACAACTAAAAATGGTATTTTACCAATGAACATAATGATCACTAGGAAGCAAATTTTCTAATTTTGTACCCCATATGTCATGCTTATTCCAAATTTTTATTTTATAAAAGAAATCTCTTATAGAAAGTATTTTGTATATCAAAACTGGAATTTACCTGTAAAGTCATATACAAAATGATTAATTGCCACTATATTCATTAACAATTATTAGAGAAATTGTATTGGGATACATTATGTCATCAACTGACTGCATTTATTGTTATTAGCAAGCAAGATTTGCTAATTAAAATTACTTTCTAATTACATACCTGCATATTTTATATTTATATAAATAGCTGCATTATTTTCTTGACACCACAAAGAATAAAAAAGCGTTATGATTTATTGCCAATCTGTGAAAAATTATTTGAGTAAAACTAAATGAGAAAACCCTAAACTATGGTACACACATTTCAAAGGGCATTGCAATCTAAAAGATTAATTCAGGAATAAGTATGCAGCTGACATCTATTACATTTACATATTGTGGCTCTGAAAATATCTGAGAACACATTTAAGTTGATCAAACAATTTACTAAAATATCTTAAAGGAAAATTTAAGCTACAGTAAATAGGCAATATAATTTCAGAGATTTTGTGGGAATACATTAGATATTGAAATTATACACAATGTAAAAGGGGCAATCTCTTTTTTAAAAATGGAAGTATTCGTGGGCAATCTTCATCTTAAAGCCTATATATCAATATAAATCAATATTTGATGGAGAATCCCAGCTTTCTCAGCTTTTCATAAAACTTACCTCCAAACAATAACTACATTTTCACCCATGGGTTGAAGTCAGGTATAGTGTTTTGGAGTAAGAAAATCCAATTTCAAACATTGGAATAGGTACTCTCTTTTGCATTTGTCATAATTTTTGCATAAATCATCTGGGATCTGCAATTATGTGTAAAACTAGGTTATTTTTGACAAAAATTCATGAAGTATAGAAGATTATAGTGTGTATTCAGTTAAGTTCAGTCACTCAGTCATATCTGACTCTTTGCGACCCCATGAACTGCAACACGCCAGACGTCCCTGTCCATCACCAACTCCCAGAGTTTACCAAAACTCATGTCCACTGAGTCGGTGATGTCATCCAACCATGTCATCCACTGTCGTCCCCTTCTCCTCTCGCCCTCAATCTTTCCCAGCATCAGGGTCTTTTCAAATGAGTTAGCTCTTCACATAAGATGGTCAAAGTATTGTAGTTTCAGCTTCAACATCAGTCCTTCCAAAGAACACCCAGGACCGTCTCCTTTAGGATGGACGGGTTGGATCTCCTTGCAGCCCAAGGGACTCTCAAGAGTCTTCTCCAACAACACAGTTCAAAAGCATCAATTCTTCAGCACTCAGCTTTCTTTATAGCCCAACTTTCACATCCATACATGACCACTGGAAAAACCATAGCCTTGACTAGACGGACTTTTGTGGACAAAGTAATGTGTCTGCTTTATAATATGCAATCCAGGTTGGTCAAAACTTTCCCTCCAAGAAGTAAACATGTTTTAATTTCATGGCTGCAATCACCATCTGCAGTGATTTTAGAGCCCCCCAAAATAAAGTCAGACACTGTTTCCCCATCTATTTGCCATGAAGTGATGGGACCACATGCCATGATCTTAGCTTTTTTTTTTCTGAATGTTGAGCTTTAAGCCAACTTTAAGGCAATAGTGTGTATTAAATTACTGTAATTCAATGTACTTACTTTAAATTTTACTTTTGCTTACTTCAGCTAAATTTAGAAGGCATCAACTGGTTTAATTTTTGAATAATTGCCTTTACAAACTATATTTTTTATAAGAGACAATTTTCAGTTCAGTTCAGTTCATTTCAGTCATTCAGTCATGTCTGACTCTTTGTGACTCCATGGACTGTTGCATGCCAGGCTTCCCTGTCCAGCATCAACTCCCAGAGATTACTCAACCTCATGTCCATAGGGTTGGTGATGCCATACAACCATCCCATCCTTTGTCAACAATATTATACATTTCAAAATAAATTTTGAATTAAAATGTAAATTTTATAAATTAAATGTGTGCTAGTTAATATATGGTATGCTCAACATAAATTTACTTTTAGATCAGGAAATGAACTGGAAATCATAATGTGAAATAAAAGTGTGTTAAGACTAAACACTTAATCTCAATAGTGTATTTTTTCAGTTTCAAGGATCTGTTCATAGATTTTTCTTCTATCTAACACTATTTGGGGGCTGTTTTGAATATAGAAAAGTGGGTGATGTTTGAAAGGATCCTTACTATATAACATTTTACTCCTTCTATAAGAAAATCAGCTTTGACCAGATGAAATGTTACATATCAAAGATCTTGAAATTGAGGAGTCCCTTTCCAATACTACCATAATTTCTCCAGCATGGTTTTCTAACAGGAGTATCTGTTCATCAAAACACTTAGCAGAATATTTTATATTTGATGTCTACCTAGAATACACAGGTTTTCTTGGATGATTCTTTTAAATTCTGAAGGGAAAGGAAGTTCAAAGAATCTATTCATTATTTTACTAAACCAGGCAGTGTTCTTGCCTGGAGAATCCCAGGGACTGGGGAGTCTGGTGGGCTGCCATCTACGGGTTCGCACAGAGTTGGTCATGACTGACATGACTTAACAGCAGCAGTAATCTTTTACAGTCCTTTTGTGTGTGTGTAGTGTCATTTGCAACATCCCTTACTTAATTTGTAATTTTATGTATTTAAATTCTCTCCCTTTTTCTCCTAATAACCTGGCTAAAGTTTGATCATTTTGTTTATCTTCACAAAGTACCAGCTTTTAGTTTCATTGATCTTTGTTTTTTTTTTTTTTTTCCATCTATTTCATTTATTTCTCATCTGATCTTTATGGTTTCTTTCTTTCTACTAATTTTGGGCTTTGGGTTTTATTTGTTCCTCTTTTGTTAGTTGCTTTAACTGTAAGATTAAGCTGTTTATTTCAGATTTTTC
>NW_011494818.1:1704409-1713194 GCF_000754665.1 Bison bison bison | reverse complement strand
ATATATATATATATATATATCAGAAGGATCTATATTTAGACCACTGATAGCACCAAGTGCTTGTGGAGGTACGAAGCAACAGAAATATTCATTTCTGGTAGGAACCCAATATGCCCAGATTGGAAAACAGTTTTACAGTTTCTTGCAAAACTACTCATTCTCTTTCCATATGATCCAGAAATTGTACTCTTTGGTTTTTTATAATGGAATTGAAGTCTTCAGATTAGATCAGTCACTCAGTCATGTCCGACTCTTTGCGACCCAATGAATTGCAGCATGCCAGGCCTCCCTGTCCATCACCAACTCCTGGAGTTCACTCATACTCATGTCCATCGAGTCAGTGATGCCATCCAGCCATCTCATCCTCTGTCGTCCCTTTCTCCTCCTGCCCCCAATCCCTCCCAGCATCAGAGTCTTTTCCAATGAGTCAACTATTCGCATGAGGTGGCCAAAGTACTGGAGTTTCAGCTTTAGCATCATTCCTTCCAAAGAAAACCCAGGGCTGATCTCCTTCAAAATGGACTGGTTGGATCTCCCTGCAATCCAAGGGACTCTCATGAGTCTTCTCCAACACCACAGTTCAAAAGCATCAGTTCTTCACCACTCAGCCTTCTTCACAGTCCAACTCTCACATCCATACATGACTACAGGAAAAACCATAGCCTTGACTTGATGAACCTTTGTTGGCAAAGTACTGTCTCTGCTTTTGAATATGCTATCTAGGTTGGTCATAACTTTCCTTCCAAGGAGTAAGCGTCTTTTAATTTCATGGCTACAGTGACCATCTGCAGTGATTTTGGAGCCCAGAAAAATAAAGTCTGACACTGTTTCCACTGTTCCCCCATCTATTTCCCATGAATTGATGGGACCGGATGCCGTGATTTTCGTTTTCTGAATGTCGAAGTGGAGGGACGCGATTTCCTGCAGTGGTTGTGGAGAGCAGGGCTACTCTTCATTTCAGAGGCTTCTCATTGTGGTGGCTTCTCTTGTTATGGAGGACAGGCTTTAGCTGAGAAAATATTTTTAGGCAAGGCTGAGAAGTGCCAGAGGCCAGGGGTGGCAGCCGGGAGGACCAACCCCATGCCATGGCTGTGCAAGCACAGGAGGGCCTAGAGGAGCTATCCCACGTTGAAGGTCAGGAAGGGCGGTGGTGAGGTGATACCCTTCATCCAAGGTAAGGAGCAGTGGCTGCGCTTTGATGGAGCAGCCGTAAAGAGATACCCCACGCCTAAGGTAAGCGAAACCCAAGTAAGACGGTAGGTGTTGCAAGAGGGCATCAGAGGGCAGACACACGGAAACCATACTCACAGAAAACTAGTCAGTCTAATCACACTAGGACCACAGCCTTGTCTAACTCAATGAAACTAAGCCATGCCTGTGGGGCAACCCAAGATGGGCGGGTCATGGTGGAGAGATCTGACAGAATGTAGTCCACTGGAGAAGGGAATGGCAAACCACTTCAGTATTCTTGCCTTGAGAACCCCATGAACCGTATGAAGAGGCAAAATGGTAGGGTACTGAAAGAGAAACTCCCCAGGTCAGTAGGTGCCCAATATGCTACTGGAGATCAGTGGAGAAATAACTTCAGAAAGAATGAAGAGATGGAGCCAAAGCAAAAACAATACCCAGCTGTGGATGTGACTGGGGATAGAAGCAAAGTCTGATGCTGTAAAGAGCAATATTGCATAGGAACCTGGAATGTCAGGTCCATGAATCTAGGCAAATTGGAAGTGGTCAAACAAGAGATGGCAAAAGTGAATATCAACATTCTAGGAATCAGCTAACTGAAATGGACTGGAATGGGTGAATTTAACTCAGATCACCATTATATCTACTACTGCGGGCAGGAATCCCTCAGAAGAAATGGAGTAGCCATCATGGTCAACAAAAGAGTCCGAAATGCAGTACTTGGATGCAATCTCAAAAACGACAGAATGATCTCTGTTCGTTTCCAAGGCAAACCATTGAAATCTTATGTCTCTACAAAATCCTGTACATTCATAAGAACTTTTTTTATAATTATCAATTCATCCTACTTTTGGATCAATAAGCTATGATGCATGCAGACCATGCAATGCTATTCAGCACTACAAAGAAATGTGTTATCAATCCATGACAAGAAATGGAAAAAAAAAAAAAAAAAACTTAAATGCTTGTTTACCAAGTGGAAGAAGTCAATCTGACAATTCTACATACTGTATGATCCCAACTACGGCAAGGCATTCCAATTCTAAAAAAGTCAAAACTGTTAGAGTCAGGTGAAAGGTCAGTGGTTGTCAAGTTTAAGTAAGAGTAAAGGATGAATTGACAAAGCAAAACACTTTTAAGGTAGTGAAACTATTCTGGATAATAATATAATTGTGAATGTGTGTCATTATTACAATTGTCCAAACCCATAGAATGTACATGTATCCTAGTGAAAACTACAAAGCATGGGTGATAATTATGCATTAAGGTAGGTTTATCAAACATACAAAGGCACTGCTATGATAAAGAATGTTGATAATGGGGGAGGCATTGTGTATATGGTAAACTTCTATACCTTCTGCACAATTTCACTATGAATCTAAAACTTCTCTAAAAGATAAGGTCTATTTTAAAAACAGACAAAAACATGAAAAAATGTGATTTACTCTATTACATCTTTCCATAATTCAGTTCATATAGCATTATTTGTGTATGTGAGTACTTGTGTCTGTTATTGTATATACCTATATATATGAATTTTTTTTGTTTTATGATTTTTTTTATTATCTGTTTTGTAGCCCCTTATACATGGGATCTGTACTTTATGGATTGGTGTATGATATATTCAATAAAAATTTCCTGATTTGATATTTTATGAGTGTTTTGTGGTGAGAATATTACATATGGAAGACATATTGTGTCATTGAATGTCTTTGATCACATGTCAAATCTTTGCCTCTCTTACATCATCTAGATGATTCAATAGTCAATTAATAAATAATAGAGCTAAATATCAATAGTATTTAAGAATAGTATGAAAAGATGATGTGTTAAATCAATATTATTGCTAATTTGAAATGATATTTAATGTATATCAAGGCATAGAATTTAGTAGGAAGGACTATAAAGGAAGTTTTAGGTCAGAAATTTAGAAGACTTTTTCCAGTAATGAAATAAAATAAATATGTTAATGAATAGAAAATATATATGTCTATCCTTAAGAAAGCAGCAGTGGCTTAATACAAGTATTAAAAATATAGTATAAAATATTAAATTAGGCAACTATGGCATAATAAATTATTGATTAGAAGTACTAATATAAAATATTTTTAAATTGAAAGCATCATTTCCTCCCTTTACCTTGTTTTTTTTCTTTCTTCCTTCCTTTCTTTCATATCCTTCTGCCATGATGTCTCAAAGAAACTACCTGGCTGCTCTACCTCAAATCTTTTTGTGCATACCCCAGTGGAACACATAAGAAAGCTAAGAATAATATATTTTGCCAATAATGTCAATCTGGAAACATAAAACATTAGCTATGAATTTATACAAATGACATTTATGCTATTGTCATTTTTCAGTTGCTGTCATGTCTGATCCTTTGTGGCCCTAAGGACAGTAGCCTGCCAGGCTTCCCTGTCCTTCACCATCTCACCAAGTTTGCTCAAACTCATATCGTTGAGTCAGTTATGCCACCCAACTATCTTGTCCTCTGTCCTCCCCTTCTCCTGCCTTCAATATTTACCAGCATCAGGATCTTTTCTAATGAATCAACTCTTTGCATGAGGTGTCCGAAGTATTGAAGTTTCAGCTTCAGCATTAATCCTTCCAATTAATATTCAAGGTTGATTTCCTTTCAGATTGACTGGTTTTCAGATTTCCCTGTAGTCCAAGGGAATTTCAAGAGTTTTCTCCAACAACACAGTTCAGAAGCATCAATTCTTCTGTGCTCAGCTTTCTTTATGGTCCAACTCTCACATCTCTACATGACTACTGGGAAAAACATCTCTAACTAGATGGATCTTGTTGGCAAAGTAAAGTCTCTGCTTTTTAATATGTTGTTGAGGTTTGTCATAGCTAGCGTATTTTAAAAATTGATAATACTATTTATAAAGTAATAGGTTAAATGGTATTTATTATCCATAATTCAGGATAATAATAATAAACTAAATTAAATATCAGATCATAATCAGAATCTTCAGTTATTTTCTTTCCCTAGACACTGTAATTATCAACAAAACCAACCTAACTTTTAAATACAAATTAAAACAAAATATGCCTGAATACAACTATTAAAATATACTTTTAAAAATGTACCTGCAGTAGGATAAAGTAAGTAATTTTAAAATAGCAGTGAATTTTTCTTTTCAACCAGGAAAAACATCAGATAATAGCTAACATGGGTTGTTTAGAATCACATTGCATTTTAACTATCATTGTCACCATCGTTAGTGGTTATCAAAGACCTTTCTTTACTTATTTAGTTACTACAAGTCACATTCATCACATCAGTGGCATAAAAGTTAAATTGATTTTCTTAAGTTTCTATCCTATTCAACAACACAGCCATAATGTAGAATAACTGATTTTATTACATTAATTTAATATAATAGCATTAAAGTTAAAGAAGCAGTCAGTGTTAAAAAGTATAATTTCTAATTGTTTTCTATTAACTTCAAATTTATCATTTTTCTGATTGTTCAATGTAAGACTGATGATGGCATTGAAAATATTTTTTTTCTCTAAGCAAAGAAACATAACAATATAAAGCTGAGATATAAAAACTAGAAAGGAATTCTTCATAGAAAAAAACTGAGACAAATAGTAGGGTTTTAAAGTTTAATTTTAGGTATTGTGAAAGAACCATATGTTCTTATTACCAGCATCTGTTAGTTATGGTGATCAGGTTAAATACTTTTACAACAAATGAAAATATTTTGAATTGCTTCTTTTTTAAGTAGGTGGAGGTCATGAAATGAGTTAAATAGAATGCATTTTTGTTTTACTTTGAAGATCATGGTTAAGGATTCCTAAAACTTGTCATTTATAGCTAATTTCAAAAAATTAGCAATGCTCATAAGCTGCATTTTCTTTTTTTTTAATTTTATTTTATTTAACTTTACAATACTGTACTGGTTTTGCCATATATCAAAATGAATCTGCCACAGGTATACATGTGTTCCCCATCCTGAACCCTCCTCCCTCCTCCCTCCCCATACCATCCCTCTGGGTTGTCCCAGTGCACCAGCCCCAAGCCCCCAGTATTTCTAACCTGTGTGTGTGCTTAGTCACTAAGTCTGATCTGACTCTCTATGACCCCATGAACAGCAGCATTCCAGGCTGTTCCAGGAAGGAATACTGGAGTGAGTTGCCATTTCTTCCTCCAGAGGATCGTCCTGACCCAGGGACTGAACTCACCTCTCTTGCATCTCCTGCATTGGCAGACAGATTCTTTACCACTGTGCGACCTGGAAAGCCCTAAGGGATGTTAAAAATGCTCTTTTAAAATACATACTTTTAGGAATTCCCTCATGGTCTTGTGGTTAGGACTCTGTTTCCACTGTAGGGGCATGAGTTTGATCCCAGTTCAGGGAACTAAGATCCTGTATGCAAAAGCCAAAAAATAATAATGATAAAGTAAAATACACACTTTAATTATGAACACTTGATCATGAAAATAGTAGGTCCTTTCAAACATTTATCAGATAATCAAAATAATAGGTCCTTTCAAACATTTATCAGATGTTAAATGCAACATAACCAGGGACAAAGGGGGCAGGGGGAACACAGAATACACGCCTAACTGCAACTGTGGAAAAGACAACTTTCCTGCAAAAGACACTAACCTAATAATCTAATGTGCAGCCCTGGCCCACTCATAGAACAAAGGATTGAGCTAGCTGGCTGCTTATACTTCTCCTGGCATCTTGATTTCAGCTTGTGCTTCATACCCATCAACAATACAAAATTTTGTTTTCACTTTTAAACATAAATTAGAATATCCTCATGTTATTAATCATATAAAATCAAATTAATCAAATAAAATCAAATACCATCAGTCAATGTTTCTGCAGTGCTTTTAAATATGTCAATTCCTAAGGTAAGTAGAAAGGAAGAGAGTATGAAACTAAAATAAAAATATATCTTCAACTGATTAGGAAGTTATCACTTTGCCAAACTGTAGTTCACTGTTTTTAAATTGTAAGTTTCTTTTTACTGATTTTTAAAATTTCTTATTTCCCTTATTCTGTCTAATATATAGTTATTTAAAGTTGATTTGCAAATACATGAATGGCTGAATGGTTTCCCTTTTCTACTTCTGAGAGTAGAATTTACTTTTATGTGTTTCATGGTTTGTGTATATACTTAAAAGTACATTTTGGGTTTATATTTAGGGATTTTCACACACTCCAGAAGAAATTTAGAGTTTATCTAAAGAGTTTACAGTCCTCTAGTAGGCAAGGTAAATTGCAGGTTTAGGTAGATGGAACAAAATTTAATCAAACATTGCTTTCTCATGTTTCAGTCTGTTAACAATTTGCTAAAGATTTTTAAGACTTCTCCAAGAGGAAGAAGGTATTTATTGAATACAGTTGGAATTAAATGCAGTTAGATGATCTCTTATTTATAATGTTACCAAATTATCTTCCATTATCTAATATGGAAAAATCCCAATGATGAAATGAGAGTCCTGAATTAACTTTTATGTTACATAAAGCACACTTACTAGTCTCTCAGTCTATTTAATAACATGTAGGGAGCTCTATCATTTCTACTTTTCACTACTTGGTCCTAAACTAAATAACAAGTAACCAATATGGTCCATAGTTTTCCAGTTCTCATTGCCACTACCAAATTAAGTTTTCAGTGCTTAAGTGTACTTAGACCTGTTTGATGGCACTTTGGAATATGGCTCTGTTTCTTATTACAACATTCAGTGTCTTAGAAGAGAATAGTTATTATTTAAACTATTTATATGAGAACTGTAGATTTTTAATTTTAGAAAGATTAATGGAGATTAATTCTGCCATCATTTTTTATTTATTTTTTTAATTTTATTTTATTTTTAAACTTTACATAATTGTATTAGTTTTGCCAAATATCAAAATGAATCCGCCACAGGTATACATGTGTTCCCCATCCTGAACCCATGTCTTGATAGATGGAATATATAAAAAAACTTACAATATGGAACTGATCTGTAATAATATTCACTCTACTGTAAGAACTCATCTTGCTAGAAAGCTTATTAAAGAAATCATATATTTGAAAGCATCACTGTAACTATATGTTTTTATATTAAATTTATTCAATATCTATTTTTCAATTAGCTAGATGAAACTTTGTTTTCCAATACTTAACATGCATATGGTACACATTGCTGTGTGAAACTTAAATCTTTCCATTCTGCTTTAGATGATTAACATTTCACCCAGCTTAATCTGTATGTTTGATTTTAAACTTTTGGGATATTCTGGGATTCATGCTTTGAATGATAAAACAACAGCCTCAACTCTGAGATGATTTTGTTCTGGTCTTACTAGCAGAACTGATCCATCTGCTCTCAATTTCTTGCACTTTATAATTCACTTGTATATGTGTATGTGTATGCTTCATTCACATTTAGGCTCTTGCAAAAAGTTTTGATTTACCTTTCAAACAGAAAAAGAAATACAGGCAGTTTATTCTTTTGAACCTTCATGTAGAGGGTTCAGAAGGTGAATAGAAAAAGTAGCTACAGGCTTGTTTCTGAGAACTTTCCACAACTGTATTGAATGCTGCTGCTGCTGCTAAGTTGCTCAGTCATGTCTGACTCTGCGACCCCATGGACTGCAGCAAACCAGGCTTCCCTAGTCCTCCACTGTTCAGTTCAGTTCAGTTCAGTCACTCAGTCGTGTTCGACTGTTTGCAATCCCATGAATCACAGCACGCCAGGCCTCCCTGTCCATCACCAACTCCCAGAGTTCACCCAGACTCACGTCCATCAAGTCAGTGATGCCATCCAGCCATCTCATCCTCTGTTGTCCCTTTCTCCTCCTGCCCCCAATCCCTCCCAGCATCAGAGTCTTTTCCAATGAGTCAACTCTTCGCATGAGGTGGCCAAAGTACTGGAGTTTCAGCTTTAGCATCTTTCCTTCCAAAGAAATCTCAGGGCTGATCTCCTGCAGAATGCACTGGTTGTATCTCCTTGCAGTCCAAGGGACTCTCAAGAGTCTTCTCCAACACCACAGTTCAAAAGCATCAATTCTTCGGCCCTCAACCTTCTTCACAGTCCAACTCTCACATCCATACATGACCACAGGAAAAACCAAGGCCTTGACTAGACGGACCTTTGTTGGCAAAGTAATGTCTCTGCTTTTAAATATGCTATCTAGGTCGGTCATAACTTTCCTTCCAAGGAGTAAGCGTCTTTTAATTTCATGGCTGCAGTCACCATCTGCAGTGATTTTGGAGCCCAGAAAAATAAAGTCTGACTCTGTTTCCACTGTTTCCCCATCTATTTCCCATAAAGTGATGGGACCGGATACCATGATACTCGTTTTCTGAATGTTGAGCTTTAAGACAACTTTTTCACCCTCCACTTTCACTTTCAAGAAGAGGTTTTTGAGTTTTCTTCACTTTCTGCCATAAGGGTGGTGTCATCTGCATATCTGAGGTTATTGATATTTCTCCTGGCAATCTTGATTCCAGCTTGTGTTTCTTCCAGTTCAGCGTTTCTCATGATGTACTCTGCATATAAGTTAAATAAACAGGGTGACAATATACAGCCTTGACGTACTCCTTTTCCTATTTGGAACCAGTCTGTTGTTCCATGTTC
>NW_011494818.1:1676224-1704309 GCF_000754665.1 Bison bison bison | reverse complement strand
CCTTGACGTACTCCTTTTCCTATTTGGAACCAGTCTGTTGTTCCATGTTCAGTTCTAACTGTTGCTTCCTGACCTGCATACAAATTTCTTAAGAGGCAGATCAGGTGGTCTGGTATTCCCATCTCTTGAATAATTTTCCATAGTTTATTGTGATCCACACAGTCAAAGGCTTTGGCATAGTCAATAAAGCAGAAATAGATGTTTTTCTGGAACTCTCTTGCTTTTTCCATGATTCAGCGGATGTTGGCAATTTGATCTCTGGTTCCTCTGCCTTTTCTAAAACCAGCTTGAACATCAGGAAGTTCACAGTTCACATATTGCTCCACTGTTAAGGATTCATAAATATTCTATACATACATGCATTTGATTATAATGGACTGAATTATGGGAAAGACATGCGCCATAGGGCCTGCCATTATGTAACTTATAAATGTCAATCAAAACTGTCAGACCTGCTGACCTAAATGAAAATGTAAAAGTCCTATCTTTAATACACCGTCCCTGCCCCCAACCCCGCACACACCTGACATTTTTGTGCCAGTGCTTCTCTTGGTTTGGCACACCTCTCCCCTGTGGTGTTCTTTCTGTTCTTTCCTTAATAAACTTTTTGCTATGAGTAAGACCCACAATTCTTCTTTGTTTCCTTGCCAAGAACTGTGGCCCACAGGGAGGGTCTTCTTTGACCCTCCTCTATCTACCTGGTAGCATTCTGAACCAGCGACACTTACAGATGTGTGTGTATCATCATGGAGGATTTTGTGAGTACAAGATAATATACCTTTCCCAGAGATTTGAAAATTTATCAGTACCTGAATATGCATGCATGCAACACACACAATTTGTAAAGTAACATGCCAGTGTCAAGATTTAAAAAGCAAAACAAAACAGTGTTTAGTGGATATACGTTCATCACTAGTCACTATAGAAATGAAAAGTAAAACCACAATGAGATATCACTATTTACCCATATACCCATCAAATGGCTATTAAAAAAATATTATTTCACAATTCTTTTGGGCTTAAAGTTTCTATGCTGCAGAAAGCTAAAATCAAGGCCCAAGTAGGCACCTGCCCATCAAAAACTTCTCAAACTGCATCAGAGTCATTCAGACCAGCAAGTGGTGCACTTGACCAGGGCAGTCTTAGGAATCCAAAAAGACTACTTTAATTTGAGAAAAAAAAATAGGTATTTTAAATTGAAATATCAGTTTTCCTTCAGACATAAATATAATTGGGGTTACTAACAAAATTGAGTTTTTAAAAATTATTTTAAATTTAACTAATTTGATTAAAATTAAAATTTTAAAACGTGCAAAAAATTAAAAAGTTATCACAAAATAATGAAAATATACATTTACCACAGATTTATGAAAATAATAGCAAAATGTCTGTAGTAGAAATTCTTCACAGTTGTTTTACAGTAAGGATTATTATTTTGTGATCATGCATCTTATATTTCAATACAAGCTTATGAATATCTTAATTTTATCCTATTTTAAGTATGACTTCTTTGTAAACGTTTTTGTTTAATTCATAGTGCTATACCAAATTTCAAGGCAATGTGATAGGTCCCTAACTTTCCATTCCTTTCCACCAACACAATCACGTTGTAAATATGAGCATATAATAAATAGAATGGTGTTCTTTAGCACCATCTAGCTTACTTTTTGAGCAATTGACAGCAATACAATACTTTTATAACAACTGGATAGTAATTTTAAATAGTATTGCTATGAAGATGTATGAAGGTAGATTAAAATGACTAAAACTACTTATGTCACTAAAAACTACTAATGAACACTGTTGTTTTCTCAGAGCATTAAGAGATTCAATTTTAGGGCTGTCACCACATCTTCAGAAATCATTTTATTTGTGCTAATTGCCAGAAATGCTTCATTTAAAACAATAGGAACATTTTTAGTTAATTATCCTTCAGTTACTAATAATGTTTAGAATGAATGTACTTTTTATCAATTAAGAATGAGAGCAGGTTATAAAAATAAGATACTAATGCTCACTGTCTTTTTTCATCAAATGCAAGTTGTTGACATCACCCTGATAGAAACAGACAAGTTATATATTGTCAGGGGATGTTCAGCTTTAAGGGATCCAGTATGTTTCCTTCCTTTGTGTGCTGTTTCTCAAGGACTCTCTGTTCCATATCAGTTCCTGGAAAACAGGAACGAGCAGAGCTGGACGCAGTTCTCAGGTCTGAGATCATGGGAAAGAGCACCTGCTTGGATTCCCTTCAGTGACTCTCTTCAGTAACCTTTTACTTAAAGGACTATCCATGTTGCAACTAGTGGAATTTCATTCTTTTTAATGACTGAGTAATCATTTTATTGAAGATATATAAGCATGTGTTTCTACAAATAAAGTACCCTTGTTTCACTCGAGACTTGGGTCCCCTGTGTCCCTCTTCTCATCAACTCCAGTCCCCAGGTCCCAGTCTATGAAGACCATGACAATGTATGAAGTAGGGAAATAAAATTCTTTATGTTAACCTATACCTAGTTGATAAACACAGTTAATCATAGGAAAATGACATCTACTGTTTAACAAATACTTTCTAAAAGAAAATATTTTATCAGTTTCTGATTCGGATACCCTAGGTTATTCTGATATTTTCTACAGAAAAATATAGGAAATCCCCTAGGTATTTCCTCCTCTAGGGGATCTTCCCAACCCAGGTTTGGAACCCAAACCTGACTCCTATATTGGCAGGCAAATTCTTTAGCACTGAGCCACCTAAGAAGATGTCATTTCCTATTTAAATTTACCTTTTCTGCTTGAGGTTATCACTCTTCATTTTATTTTACAATAGATACATATTGCTACAAGATGTATGACAGTCTCCAGCCCAGGAAATCTATTTAGGAGAGAGCATAGACTTCTAATAAGTGTAAAATATTCACTAGTGCAATGTTTTGTTTAGAATATTCAATGAATATTGGCTAAGAAAAATAGTAAAACAATAATGATTTTGAAATTAACTAAGGTTTTAAGAAGCTAATAATACGGATAATCAACCAAATATTAAAATAATTTGATTCACTGTATTTGAGTATATATTTACACTTTAGGTGAATTCAATAGAATATGTTTAAAGAATAATCCATCAATATTAGACAATGTATAGTATTTTATTAAAATAAGTACACCTTTTCAATTTTCCTCTTGAAAAAAACATATTTCAGATATGGCTAGCTTGAGTTGAAACTTAGAATGAAATACAATGACATTAGTCTGGTTATTAAAACTACATACAATTTTAAGGTATTAGAATAACTAACTTTTCCACCCATTCATTTATTTAACAAATATTTATGGAATTAACATTATTTGCCAGTCACTGTTTTAAATGACGAGAGTGCATTGGTACTCAGTGCTACTAAAGTCTCTAATCTTTTGAACTGTGGTGTTGGAGAAGACTCTTGAGAGTCCCTTGGACTGCAAGGAGATCCAACCAGTCCATCCTAAAAGAGATCAGTCCTGGGTGTTCATTGGAAGGTCTAATGTTGAAGCTGAAACTCCAATACTTTGGCCACCTGATGCAAAGAGCTGACTCATTTGAAAAGATCCTGATGCTGGGCAGGAGGAGAAGGGGACGACAGAGATGAGATGGTTGGATGGCATCACCGACTAAATGGACATGGGTTTGGGTGGACTCCGGGAGTTGGTGACAGACAGGAAGGCCTGGCATGCTGTGGTTCATGGGGTTGCAAAGAGTCATACACGACTGAGCAACAGAACTGAACTGAACTGATCTTAAAGAAGTTCTATGCTGATGGAGAGATACAAACTGTCTGTGGAGAGACAGATGTGAGATAGGGTGAAGTATGTAGGGAATTAAAGTAAGTGATGTGATAGTGATGTGTGCATTTCCTTAGACTAGATGGGCAAAAGGATGATATTCAAGAGAAATTTGAAGGTCAGGGAATTCACCATAGAAAGAGGAGAAGGAAGAATATTCCAGGAAATCAAAACATCTATTTCAAAGATTCTTAAGTGGTTAAAAGCTTATCATATTTGAAAAACTAAAACTATATAGTGTGAGTTTAACACAGCAGGTAAGATGAAGAGTAATGAGCTGTAGGACTGGGGCCAGACCACCTTAAGGCTTTCATAAGTTAAGGGAAGAAGCTTCAGTCTTTCTCCTCTTCACGATGTGGTTGCTTGCCTTCCTTCCTACCTTTCTTCCCTTTTTCCTTATTACAGCAATCTCAGCAAGAGTTGACAGTTGCGTTTGTTAGGGAGGTAGTAAGGTACACGTAAGAACATGGACAAAGTCCGTATATGTTTAGAGGTAGCATAAAAGGAGTTTTCTGATGGAATCAAGTGTGAAGAATGCAGCTGTGAGGGAGAAATATCCAAGGAAATACAATTATTTTAGATTTGACAACTGGGTGCTAGTTTTGTTTTCAGTAACTGGATACTAGTGTTACCTTTCACAAAATTGAAAGAGTGATTGATATGCAGTTTAAGTGACAGGATAGTTAATGTTTTTATTTTGGGATTTTTTTAGCTTTGAGATGTTTGTCTTATTGAGGCATCAAGTAAATATTGATATGGTCTAGTGTTTGGACAAGAAGTCAAGGCAGGAAATACAGCTTCTAAAATCATCTGTGCATTCATAGATATTTTTTTCCTAGAAATATATAACCTAATTAAAATAGTTTCAATTACTGATTTTATAAGAATGAGAAAGAAAATAATGTTTTTTCTTTTATATTTTCATTTAAAAAAAAAAACAACAACATATTGACGATAGGACACTTTAAAGTGAAGGAAAAAAGCAATAGTGCCAAATACAAATGAACATAATAATTAGGATTTTAATGTACCTATATCTATTTTTAGATTTCCTATGTAAAAAAAAAAAAAATCCTAAAGGTGAGAATTTTCCCTGGAAAAACCTAAAACATCACTAAACAATTTTTGTTTAATCAGAAAGTTTTTTTTTTTTTTTTTAAACAGTAGTTCTATTTACTAGAACAATACGTCTGTTAAGGAGCATGCCCTTACCCAATTCATCTTTTCCAAAATTTCTATCTCCATAACTCTTTTCTTTATAGGACTTTGGAGTCAATAGCATGGTATGTTATAGAAACTGATATGAATACAGCTAGAATGGATACTGTATTTAGCTAGATGCAGTGTACACAAAAACATCATACAGAGCAAAATACCCCAACCTGCTATCCCTCCCCAAAGCTTTAGCATTTTCTCTTCTGCCTGTTTTGAAGGATATAGCTAGTTTTCTGTACTTAATTTAATTTACAATATTTTGCTGATGACCAGGATTGCAGATTTTCCCACATTATCCTCTTAGCATCTGTCTTTTTCATTCCTCGATCATTGCCTATAAGATTAAAAAGTCTTTATTCTGAAGCAAAGCCTTGTTTTTATCCCATGCTCTGTCAACCTGGAACAGATCCAGAGTCTTATGTCATATTTATACAGATTGCCAAATCCTATTCCCTTAATTGTCTCAGCTGGGGAGCCAACAGAACATAAAACAACTGGTGGCAAGTGTGTATACAGCAAATAGGTAGACCAGGTTCTCCTGCAAAATGCAATGTTGTATTAAGAATCTTTACAGTCAGGGGCTTTTTCCTCCGGAGAATACCAATACAATCGCTTCTGTTAAAACTCATTTGCTATGCCCAACCACTTTCCAGATGGTAGCCTCTGACATCACAAAGTGCCCAAGGCAGAGAGTTGTGGCTATAAGAGGTACATGTGAATGTGATAGAGTAAGAAATATTTTTTATTAGCAACTGAAAAAAAAAACTTAGGAAATGGAAACTTTTTGACTGCTTTTCACACTCTGTGGCAATGCTGTGCTTTGCAATTAGTATAAAACCTAACATTTTATTTTGCTAATTTGTACATGTGTTAAAGGTCTATTTTAGGGCTTCATTGTTTTTCTATGAAAGTGTAACATGCTTTTAAGACAAAAATTCTACGAAGTTATGCATATTTTGTTTATAATATCTTTTATTTTGAGAATATTTTGATTTATAGACCTAAGACTTTAGATTACTATAGAGTTTAATTCTAGCAGAAAGCCCTCATCTTGTGTCTATTATCTTTGTTCTCATTTTTCAGCCTTAAAGAATGAAAGATTGCATTTATTATGAATCTATAATTTTTTTATGCCTCTATTCCATCCTTATGAATTTCCTATTGATTTCAAAATTAGACCCAAACTTGGTTGAGTCATATGGATATAGTAAAAGGAGGTTGAAATGAACAACTTAGTGTTATTAATTCCATATTTGAAATCAAGATAATAATCACAAGACTTTTTTTCTTGATTAGGTAATGTCTTGCTAGTATTATTTTAAAATAAAATTAAATCCCAAAGTTAAATGTAGATTGGTAATTTGATACATGCTGCTGCTGCTGCTAAGTCACTTCAGTTGTTTCGAACTCTGTGCGACCCCATAGATGGCAGCCACCAGTTCCCCTGTCCCTGGGATTCTCCAGGGAAGAACACTGGAGTGGGTTGCTATTTCCTTCTCCAATGCATGAAAGTGAAAAGTGAAAGTGAAAAGTGAAAGTGAAGTGGCTCAGTGGTGTCTGACTCTTAGGGATCCCATGGACTGCAGCCTACCAGGCTCCTCCAGCCATGGGATTCTCCAGGCAAAAGTACTGGAGTGGGTTGCCAGTGCCTTCTCCGAATTTTATAGAAAACACTTTATATAACCATTTGGATTTCTTTCCCCCCTCATTCAAAAGAGAATGTATTAAAGTAAGTAGAATGTGTAAATGCTCAAGGAATTCAGAATAACAACACTGGGAAACTAAATGTTAATAGTGACCTTCTGGTGTATAATAGAACTTTTTATGATAGCATGATTTCATGTTTCTAGAATATTAGAGTGTTGAGGTTAAATTTCAATACCTTAGATAGGAGATAAGTCAGTTTGTAATATAGGTAATTTGACAATTTGTTTACACATAGCTATGTCATTTATTCATTCATTAAATATATCATTGGTCTACTGTGTGCTAAATCTTGCTGATACTTCAAGGGTAGAGTACTAAGCCAACTAACACACAGGTACAAACTTTAAAATGTGGTCCATATAGCATAAATTAAAAGTGAAATGAAAGGCTGAAAACTTAAAAATGTAAAATAAAGCTGCCTAAGCTCACTTTCACATAATGTGTATAATGAGGAAACAAGATAATTAATTTTATAATTTGCTAAGAAACTGATATTGAGAAAAGAGAAGAAAATTTACCAATACAGAGAAAAATAAATACAAAAATGACTAAAGCCATGCTCCTTCAATTCTTAGTGACAAATTAATTTTGAATTGCATAGAACATACACATCCATCAATTTGCCTTTATTCAGAGGTATTTTTGAAGAAGATTCTGCTAGTCTCTTGTTGTGAAAATTAGTTTTCAAAGTTGGATTTGCCAGAATGGCATTCTTATATCTTTTTAAAAAATAAATCCCTTTGAGATGATGAAGAAATAAACAATACATACCAACAAAAACATATTTTTGAGTCAAATAAAAAAGTTTTATGTATATTTTATATCCCTACTTAATAATAAAATAATTTGTATTTTCATCAGGTGACATAGAGCAATAGACATGTCTATTTCTCATGTGACATCAGCCCATTTCATACACTACACATTGGGGAAATAATACAGAAAAGAGAAAAATTAGTACTGTAAGTTTGTGATGGTTCTAGCTAAGAGGAATCAGGTAGATTGTTTCTTACATGTATTTCTCAGAGGTAACAGGTGGATTTTTTTATATGTATTCATTTATGTCTGACAAAATACATTTAAATATAAATACTGAAGGATATCATGAAATTGGGCACAGATGAAAAAGAACAAACTTGTTAGAGTGTGTATGTGTGCACACTCATTTATGAGAAACTATAGATATTTTGTTAAAATTGAATATTTCATATGTATTTAAATTCAGAATTTTCATAAATACAGTAATATGCACTATAATTTTTTAATTAAACATTAATTTGTAAGAAATGATGTTGAAATAAATCTAACATTAAAAAACATAAATTGTGATTGTGGGGCTTACTTTTCCACAAGAAGCTCTCCTTCAACTAAAGAAATAAAACAATTTTATGCTTTAAATATTCTTTCAGCATGTATCAGCATGTCTTTGTCACTCTATTTCTGTTTATAAACATACGAAATTAATTCACACAATAATTAAGCAATTAATGTATTGAGTTTGACAACCCAAATATATATACTATATGTAGTTGTACATATCACAAACACTATATTTATGTTATGTATGATATATATTTATAATTAAACATTTTGATGTTAGACATTATTTTAAAATAATATTTATTGATTCTACAAATTATTAAATGTCCTACTATTTTGTTTTTTATTTTTTTAAAGTTTCTCTTTAAGTTCAGTTCAGTCGCTCAGTCATGTCCGACTCTTTGCAACCCCATGAACAGCTGCACGCCGGGCCTCCCTGTCCATTGCCAACTCCCAGAGTCTACCAAACCCATGTCCATTGAGTCAGTGATGCCATCCAACCATCTCATCCTCTGTTGTCCCCTTCTTCTTTTTTTTTTTTACTTTTTTTTAAATTTAATTTTATTTTTAAACTTTACAATATTGTATTAGTTTTGCCAAATATCGAAATGAATCCGCCACAGGTATACCCGCGTTCCCCATCCTGAACCCTCCTCCCTCCTCCCTCCCCTCCCCTCCCTCTGGGTCTTCCCAGTGCACCAGCCCCAAGCATCCAGTACCGTGCATCGAACCTGGACTGGCGACTCGTTTCATACATGATATTATACATGTTTCAATGCCATTCTCCCAAATCTCCTCACCCTCTCCCTCTCCCACAGAGTCCATAAGACTGATCTATACATCGGTGTCTCTCTTGCTGTCTCGTACACAGGGTTATTGTTACCATCTTTCTAAATTCCATATATATGCGTTAGTATACTGTATTGGTGTTTTTCTTTCTGGCTTACTTCGCTCTGTATAATAGGTTCCAGTATCATCCATCTCATTAGAACTGATTCAAATGTATTCTTTTCAATGGCTGAGTAATACTCCATTGTGTATATGTACCACAGCTTTCTTATCCATTCATCTGCTGATGGGCATCTAGGTTGCTTCCATGTCCTGGCTATTATAAACAGTGCTGCGATGAACATTGGGGTACATGTGTCTCTTTCCCTTCTGGTTTCCTCAGTGTGTACCCTTCTTCAAATGCCCTCAATCTTTCCAGCATCAGGGTCTTTTCAAATGAGTCTTTTCTTTGCATCAGGTGGCCAAAGTATTGGAGTTTTAGCTTCAGCATCAGTCCTTCCAATGAACACCTGGGACTGATCTCCTTTAGGATGGACTGGTTGGATCTCCTTGCAGTTCAAGGGACTCTCAAGAGTCTTCTCCAACACCACAGTTCAAAAGCTTCAATTCTTCTGCACTCAGCTTTCTTTATAATCCAAACCTCACTTCCATACATGACTACTGGAAAAATCATAGCCTTGACTAGACGGACCTTTCTGGACAAAGTAATGTCTCTGCTTTTTAATATGCCGTCTAGGTTGGTCATAACTTTCCTTTCAAGGAGTAAGTGTCTTTTAATTTCATGGCTGCAGTCACCATCTGCAGTGATTTTGGAGCCCCCCAAAATAAAATCAGTCACTGTTTCCACTGTTTCTCCAACTATTTGCCATGAAGTGACTGGACCAGTTGCTATGATCTTAGTTTTCTGAATGTTGAGCTTTAAGCCAACTTTTTCACTCTCCTCTTTCACTTTCATCAAGAGGTTCTTTAGTTCTTCTTCACTTTCTGCCATAAGGGTGGTGTCATCTGCATATCTGGGATTACTGATTTTTCTCCCAGTAATCTTGTTTCCAGCTCCTGCTTCCTCCAGCCCAGCATTTCTCATGATGTACTCTGCATAGAAGTTAAATAAGCAGGGTGACAATATACAGCCTTGATGTTCTAATTTTCCTATTTGGAACCAGTCTGTTGTTCCCTGTCCAGTTCTAACTGTTGCTTCCTGACCTGCATGCAGGTTTCTCAAGAGGCAAGTCGGGTGGTCTGGTATTCCCATCTCCTTCAGAATTTTCCACAGTTTATTGTGATCCACACATTTAAAGGCTTTGACATAGTCAATAAAGCAGAAATAGATGTTTTTTTCTGAAACTCTCTTGGTTTTTCAATGATCCAACAGATACTGGCAATTTGATCGCTGACAGAATGTGGTCCACTGGAGAAGAAATGGCAAACTACTTCAATATTCTTGCCTTGAAACCCCATGAACACCCCTATGAAAAGGCAAAAAGATAGGACACTGAGAGATGAAATCCCTAGGTCAGTAGGTGCCCAGTATGCTACTGGAGATCAGTGGAGTAACAAACTCAGAAAGAATGAAGGGATGGAGCCAAAGGAAAACCAACACTGAGTTGTCGATGTGACTGGTGATAGAAGCAAGGTTCAATGCTATAAAGAGCAATATTGCATAGGAACCTGGAATGTCAGGTCCATGAATCAAAGCAAATTGAAAGTGGTCGAACAGGAGATGGCAAGAGTGAACACTGACATTCTAGGAATCAGGAAACTAAGATGGACTGGAATGGGTGAATTTAACTCAGATGACCATTATATCTACTACTGTGAACAGGAGTCCCTTAGAAGAAATAGAGTAGCCATCATAGTCAACAAAAGAGTCTGAAATGCAGTATTTGGATGCAATCTCAAAAACAACAGAATGATCTCTGTTTCTTTCCAAGGCAAACCATTCAGTATCACAGTAATACAAGTTTATGCCCTGTAACCAGTAATGCTGAAGAAGCTGAACGGTTCTATGAAGACCTACAAGACCTTTTAGAACTAACACCCAAAAAAGATGTCCTTTTCATTATAGGGGACTGAAATGCAAAAGTAGGAAGTCAAGAAACATATGGGGTAACAGGTAAATTTGGCCTTGGAGTACAGAATGAAGCAGGACAAAGGCTAACAGAGTTTTGCCAAGAGAACACACTGGTCATAGCAAACACCCTCTTCCAACAACACAAGAGAAGACTCTACACATGGACATCACCAGATGGTCAACATTGAAATCAGGTTGATTCTTTTCTTTGCAGCCGAAGATGGAGAAGCTCTATAAAGTCAGCAAAAACAAGACCGGGAGCTGACTGTGGCTCACATTATGAACTCCTTATTGCCAAATTCAGACTTAAGTTGAAGAAAGTAGGGAAAACCACTAGACCATTCAAGTATGACCTAAATCAAATCCCTTATGATTATACAGCAGAAGTGAAAAATTGATTTAAGGGACTAGATCTGATAGACAGAATGCCTGATGAACTATGGGTGGAGGTTCATGACATTGTACAAGAGACAGGAATTAAGACCATCTCCAAGAAAAGGAAATGCAAAAAAACAAAATGGCTCTCTGAGTAGGCCTTAAAAATAGCTGTGGATAGAAGAGAAGTGAAAAGCAAAGGAGAAAAGGAAAGCTATACCCATTTGAATGCAGAGTTCCAAAGAATAGCAAGGAGAGATAAGAAAGCCTTCCTCAATGATCAATGCAAAGAAATAGAGGAAAACAATAGAATGGGAAAGACTAGAGATCTCTTCAAGAAAATTAGAGATACCAAGGGAACATGGGCTCAATAAAGGACAGAAATGATATGGACCTAACAAAAGCAGAAGATATTAAGAAGAGGTGGCAAGACACAGAAAAATTGTCTAAAAAAGATCTTTACGACCCAGTTAATCATGATGGTGTGATCACTCACACTCACCTAGAGCCAGACATCCTGGAATGTGAAGCCAAGTGGGCCTTAGAAAGCATCACTACGAACAAAGCTAGTGGAGGTGATGGAATTCCAGTTGAGCTATTTCAAATCCTAAAAGATGATGCTGTGAAAGTGCTGCACTCAATATGTCAGCAAATTTGGAAAACTCAGCAGTGGTCACATGACTGGAGAAGGTCAGTTTTCATTTCAATCCCAAAGAAAAGCAATGCCAAAGAATGCTCAAACTATCACAGTTGCACTCATCTCATATGCAAGTAAAATTTCTCTTTAATAGTCTGACAATATGACACATGCAATAAGGTTTATTATATTAATATAGTGTAACATGAAAGCAAAAATGAAACCACAAATACAATGAATAAATTAATATAGACCCTCAACAAATTAATAACAATGGTTCCCACATTTAAAATACTGACAAATCATTGAAAAGTTTTTCTATACAACTGTGTTAAAATTTATCAGTTTTAAATCAACCACATTGTGGTAAATCCAAAAATAATTTGCCTATGAAAATGAAGTACATTTTTTCTAGTACTGATTAGTATATTATGGTACAAAACTCACAAATGCATTTGTCACACGTTGAGTTTCTTAAGAAGGATAATGTAGAATTGTATGACTTTAAAAAAAATCCATTTGATGTATATTGAAATCCTACCCTATCAGTCCCTTAATGAACTGCTAGCAACACAATAATAGACAAAACAATATTTGGTGAGCTTAATTTTGTCAGTTTAGAGGTCATAATAATCAGTTTTATTATTTTATAGAGAAACAAACCAAAACTCAGCAAGATTAGTGCCATAGACAAACTCACAGAGTACACAGTTTGCAACAAGAATAGGAAAATCACAAAAAAGTTATGACAATGTGAAGAGAAGTGTTACCTAATTGGTCTCTTGGGCCCTTGCTTGGATCCTAATCTGAGTCAAGACCCCTTGTCTCAGCCAGGGAGTTTCTTTATCCTGTCAGATTGTCACAGAATGCATAGAATGAATCCTGATACTGGAACAGCACTAGTTTTATTCAATGACCAAAGAATAGAGAAGAGGAATCAAGTTCACAAATGAAATCAATATCTCAACCCAAACTAGGTGAAAACACCGAATATATGGTAGGGCTGTGGTACTAGGGAGGGATTTAGGAAGAGTTGGGGGAATATTCATGAATTATGTTTGAACACCAGTGTGATTTGGGCCTGAAACTGATGCAGCTCTCCTTATTAGTCCTTTTATGGACTTTCCCAGTCGTTGTCATGTCAATCATCAACTGTCATGGTGCTGGTGGGTGTCATTTAGCATGCTAATGAATTACAATGAGCTCAAGGTCTCCTAGATTCAAATATTTTGTTCATCTTTGGGATACTTGGTTTCAACCAATTAAAAAAAAATAAAATAAAAATATTTATTTAATTTACTTGGCTGAACCAGATCACAAAAGTGGCTAAAGGGTTCTTCTATCTTCTTGCAGCATGCAGGATCTTTTAGTCATAGCATGCACCTCTTGACTGTGGTAAGTTAGATCTAGTTCCCTGACCAGGGATGTGAATCTGAGCCCTCTTCACTGGGAGCATGAAGTCTTAGCCATGGAACCACGAGGGAAAACCTCAACCAGTTTTTTTTGTTTGTTTTGTTTTGTTTTGTTTTGTTTTATTCCTTTGCAAGCTTCATCCTGAAACTTAGATGAGAGTAATTGGTTTCTATCAAGGAAAGGGCAGAGGTATGATTCTGGGGCAACAGTCTTAATAAAATGAGTGGGTTGCAGCAAGGAAAGGGTGTGATTAATGAAATTTAAAAAGAAAGGACACTGTAAAAGTCATCTGGCAATAGTTGCGGCCGTTAGTGGAGAGGCTTTGCTGGTACAAAGTGAAATGGAAAAAAAATAAAATCATAACACAACCTCTCATTCATCTCTCCCTTTGGTCTCCTGCTGGACTTCCAGTGTAACATGTGGCCTTAGACCAAAGCAAAAAGGCTATAGAGCTAAATAAATACACGGTACCACCCACCATCCTGAGGCCCTAAACAGTGTACAGCAGTATAAAGAGTGAATTTGGATAGGCAAGTGAATAATATCCCATGTCTTCAACACTTTTTATCATCAACATCTCCTTCTTTACTTAGGTGAAACATTGCATTCCCCAAACAGTTTTTAATCCTCTATTGTACAATCATATTCTTACTACCAACATGAAACCTAAAATATCAACTTTTCAGGGTTCTTTATATGAGGTAGCTGGGGGGAGGTTAGTAAAATGAAATAATGTATTGGGATAAAGCATTTCAGATTAGTCCTCTTTTTTTATGTTTAGTCATTAGGCTTCATATTATAATAATATCCATCTTCTTCCCTTTCCATGTTCTCTTTAATTTCTGCTGGACAAGGTCTTTCACTTAGTGGAGAAACCCAAATCTTCACTCCACATCATCCAGGTTTTTCAAAGCTTTATCTTTATTGGGACTACTGGGCAGGAAGAATTAAAAAGTACCACAGTGAGTCACTCTGGTTAGGAAAAAAAAAAAAAAAAAAACTTCATTGTCTCTACAGTGAAGCGGTGAGCCAGTTTTATCTAGGTACAGTTAATACACAACCTTCTCATCTGTTGTAGGTTCAATAAATAAGGAACCCAAAATGACAGTCTTAGCTTCTAGGTTATCAAAATTGTGACTTGCCTGGTAGCTCAGACAGTAAAGCATCTGCCTACAATGCGGGAGACCTGGGTTCAATCCCTGGGCTGGGAAGATCCCCTGGAGAAGGAAATGGCAACCCACTCCGGTATTCTTGCCTGGAAAATCCCATGGGCTAAGGAGCCTGGTAGGCTACAGTCCATGGGTTCACAAAGAGTTGGACACGACTGAGCAATTTCTCTTCACTTCACTTCTCTTAGAGAAGCATTCATTCTCTGGGCACAAGGAGCTCCTAGCTCACCAAGACTGTAGGGGGACAAAAGCAAATTTCTTTCACTCTATTGATAGTTTTAATAGTGTAATAAGCTACTCTCTCCTTTCTTTGGTTTCTCTACATTCTGTGTATTGACTAGATGTCAGCATAAAGAGACTTTTGGTTTAAGAAATATGTCCTATCATGTGGGAAAAAACTTAGTTTCTTGGTTTTCTTAAATTAATTTTGTCTGGCCATTTTGTTAATGCCAGTTGTTTTTGAAAGATGGATAACCTTTAAATTTGTATGGGAATGAGACTGTTTTCTTATGCAGTAGTCACGTTTGGATAAAGTTACCTCTTGAAAACACAGAAATGATGAAAACATTCCTATTTTAAAAGTGTTCAATAGCTTCTCATTTACTCCAAACTAAAAGCTCAAAGCATTTAATATAAACTACAAATGTAAGATCTGGCTTTAATTATTCTTTTTTGTTTTTATTCTCTACTAAGAATTTCTAGATTTTCCAATTAAAACTACATTGGACTATATATCATTTACTTTCCCCAACTTTTGCCTATATTTCTGAAGATACTTGATTTACCATTTCCACTTATCCAACTCTCATCGTTAAAATTCAACTCAAAGACTAACTCTTCTAAATTTGCTAGGCCTGAAGGCAATTATATATTTTCCCCTTCCCTGTCTTGTTTTTCTCTGTCAAAATCTCTCTGAGAGCAGTCAATATAGGTATACAGTACAGGCAGACTTCCATTTATTGCATTTCACTTTATTGCACTTCATGTATATTTTATTTCTTATACATTGATGGTTTGTGGCAACCCTGCTTCTAGGAAGTCTACCCACACAGTGTTTCCAGAAATATTTTCTCAATCCATGTCTGTGTCACATTTTGGTAATTCTCACAATATTTCAAACTCTTTCTTCTATTATTACATTTGCTGTGATCCATAATCAGTGATCTTTGGTGTTACTAATGTAATTATTTTGAAGTGCTACAAGCCATGCCCATATAAGACAGCACACTTAATTGATAAATGTTCCATGTCCTGACTGCTCCACCCACCAGTCATTCCTCAGTGCCACCCCTTCTTTCTCTCTCTCATCAGGCTTCTCTGCTCCCAGAGGCACAACAATATTGAAATTAGGCCAATTAATAACTCTACAATAGCTTTTAAGGTTCAAGTGAAAGAAAGACTTGCAAGTTTCTCAATTTAAATCAAAGCTAGAAATGATTAAGCTTGTAAGGATGACATGTTGAAGCTGAGATAGGTTAAAAAGTAGGTCTCTTATGCCAAACAGTTAACAAAGTTGTGAATGCAAAGGAAAAGCTCTTGAAGGAAATTAAAAGTACTACTCCAGTGAGCACAAGAATATAAGATAGCAAAACAGCCTTTTCCCTGATATGAAGACAGCTTTAGTGGTTTGGATAGAAGATCAAACCAGCCACAACACTGCCTTATGCCAAAGCTTGATCCAGAGCCAGACTCTAACTCTTTTCAATTCTATGGAGACTTAGAGAGGAGAGAAAACTGCAGAAGAAAAGTTTGAAGCTAACAGAGATTTGCTCATGGAGTTTAAGGAATGAACCATCTTCACAACATAAAATTGCAAGATGAAGGAACAAATCCTGATGTAAAAGTTTCAGCAAAATATCCAGAAGATCTAGCTTTAAAAAAATGGGTGAAAGAGGCTTCACTAAATAAGAGCAGCCATCAGCATGGAGGTAAGACCCTACACCAGCAAGAAAGATTATGACTCACTGAAGGCTCAGATAATGGTTAGTATTTTGTAGCAACAACACATTATTTAACTGAGATATGTATGTTGTTTTTTAGACATAATGCTACTGCAACATAATAGACTATAGGATAGTAGACATAACTTGGGAAATCAAAAATCTTATGTGACTTGCTTTATTGCAGTATTCACTCTATTGCTCGTCTGGAACTGAATGTTCATACTTCCAAGTTATGACACTACCTCTGTGTAAGTCAGTGGTTCATTTCTAGTTTTAAGCTCCTTGAAGAAAGAGATCATATTATATAATTTTGTGAACCACGGTATCAAGCTTACAAAGTTTTCATTAGTTCTTTGTTGATGTGAATTAATGCAAGTCTTTATACAAAAAAGTAAGATCCAATCATAATAAAGATAAACCATACTTTATCATTAAATGCTACAATGTTTTTCATCTTTTCTTAAGGTATCTTTGTAATAAAAAGAACATTTGAGTGGTCCTATTTGCATTCCTAATGTTTTATAAAGCATATTTTATACTTCTCTGTTATCAAATTTTTTAGAAGAGACTTCTCCACGGAGAGAGACAAAATATCTTCAAAGCCTCCTGTTGATTTAGTGAACACTGAGAATACTTTTGAATAGGTTCCAACCAGTCCATTCTAAAGGAGATCAGTCCTGGGTGATCATTGGAAGGACTGATGCTGAAGCTGAAACTCTAATACTTTGGCCACCTCATGCGAAGTGACTCATTGGAAAAGACCCTGATGCTGGGAGGGATTTGGGGCAGGAGGAGAAGGGGACGACAGAGGATGAGATGGCTGGATGGCATCACCTACTCGATGGACATGACTTTGAGTGAACTCCGGGAGTTGGTGATGGACAGGGAGGCCTGGCATGCTGTGATTCATGGGATCGCAAAGAGTTGGACACGACTGAGTGACTGAACTGACTGACTGACTGAAAATACTTTTGAATAGGTTAGTAGAAGGCAATGGCACCCCACTCCAGTACTCTTGCCTGGAAAATCCCATGGATGGAGGAGCCTGAAAGGCTGCAGTCCATGGGGTCGCTGAGGGTTGGACACGACTGAGCGACTTCACTTTCACTTTTCACTTTCCTACATTGGAGAAGGAAATGGCAACCCACTCCAGTGTTCTTGCCTGGAGAATCCCAGGGACGGGGGATCCTGGTGGGCTGCTGTCTATGGGGTCACACAGAGTCAGACACGACTGAAGTGACTCAGTAGCAGAGCTTATTTGCTGTCAATGATGATTAAATCAACAAATATTTCTTAAAATATGGATAAACCTACACTACAATAAGATAATAGCATTTTTTCCTATGAGTGTATGAATTTTCAGTGACTAAAGCATATGCAATCATTTAATTCTACAACAAATTTTGCTAAATACAAAAGCATGACAATATTAAACATATTTTAAAACTCTAGATCACTGTGCAAAAACATTCATTTGTATATATGTCCCCTCTTATTCTTCTATATTCCAAAGTGTGTATCCAATAGTTACATAAGGAAAAAAAGCTGAAAGCTTCATCTCCAAAGACATTTTGAAAATTTTCAGTTATTTCCATTAGATAACAATAATTTGTCAGGAAATAATACAAAACTAGCTGAATATTATAGGTTTTTTATCAACAGTAACAAGATTACAATGTTATATTAATTTAAATTTAACTAAAAGTTTAGTTAACTTAAGCTGAAAGTTTGTTAGTTAATACAATATTATGCTTTTATGTCTAATTTTTATTCGATTTTGAACTTCAATAATCTTTGTAATCATCTTGGCATCAAATATAAGGTTGATGGTGGGTATATTACATTTCTGCTTTTAACTCAATTTCTGAAAACTTAATAAACATAATTACTAGTAAATGTAAATGTGCTAACAGTAAGAAATTTGGCAATTTGTATGTATATATATATATATAATTTATTTTTTTGTTAATTCATAATGTTTTACTCAATTTTTTGCTCATTCAGCAAATACTTAATATTAATTCAAGCTATTTATTAGCATTGGAAGACTTTAGGAACACAATAATAAATAAAACAAATACAGACAAACATCCTATCATGATATTTAAATTTAATGAAGAATCTAAATAAATGATTGCAGAGAGATCAAAGGTACTAAGTGGACTGAATGGAGGGAGAGACAGAATAAGTTATAGGCAAATATGTAATTTAAATGATTAATAATATGAAGAAAAGCTAAGGATAAGTTTAAAAGAGTATAAGAGCAATCCTTATTTGGGATTTGAGAGCCAGATTGGGTCTATTTGAAAAAAAAAAAGTATATAGGAAGTAATCAACTGCAAAACAGATCATTCCTTGGAATGGGAAGAATATTTTCTTTGATTCAATGACTATATTTTGTATAAGAAACAAGGCAGGATAGGGGGGTCCACAGTAAGTAAAACTGGTACATGAAGTAGAAAGTGGCAGTAACAGAGACAAGATTGGTGAGTTAAGCATGAATGGGAAATGGCACAGAAGCAGGGAGCAAATATGTAGGCTTGTGAATTAGCCTAATTACTACAGGGAATTATTGAATTATTTGAATTATAGAAAGGTTGGAGTTTTGTGCTTATTGGAAAAACACTGGAGAATAAATTGGAAGTGGGTTAAAACCTAAGGAACAAGACAGGAGAGACGTCTTAGAAATCTGAAGTGTTCTTTGAAGCAAGATGATGGTAGTTGCACTAGAATTATGGCAGATATTATGGAGCACAATGAATATAAGTATTTTAGATGTTAAATATCTACAAAACGTTGCTATTTAAAAGACTAAAGTAGGGAGGAAATGGACAGATAACATTATATCAAAGGTAATCCTTAATTTTTAGGAAGAGTCAACCTGTTAGGTGAAATAAAACTTATTGAAATGGAGAACACAGGTAGACTACATTGCTTCACTAAATTGGTGAAAGCCTGGGTGCAGAGTAGGGGTAGGGAAGTGGTAGGATATTGTAGGGAGAGAGCAAATTAGCCAAGATGGCGTGGTCAGGCTCTCTCATCCCACGTTTTGTAAGTAATGACTGTGTAACAGCTGAGATCATTTATAGCCCTGCACATGTATGTGCATCTGGAGGTTTATGTAACAGCTGAGATCACTTATAGCACCCGGCAGGTGCATCACAAGGTACTCGCTTGTTCACGGGATACTTTGTGCTATGCACATATGTAAGCTCCACCTAAAAAGTGGAGGCATTACTGCTGCATTACAGCTGTGCTCTTTGGCTCAGTCATGAGAGGAGAGCATGTAGGATGTCTGCTGGGCCAGCCACAGGAGAATAAGCATATCTGCAGTTCCTACGGCTCCTCCAGTCTTCTCCCAGACTCTTAGCTCATGCCTTGCCTACCCTGGGTTCAGTGAACAATGAGAACAGCAAGACAATTGGCATCATGAACAAGATCAGCAGCACAGATATAAAGAGATCAATCAGGCTGTCATTTCTGAGCATATGAATTTAAAAGTGGCTAAGAAATAATTGTACAACTGGAGTTATTAATAATATAGTTGAATATGTGGATCTGGGTTTTTATAGATTAAAACTATAAGAGATAATACCAGATGTTTTTTAAAAGTTGTACATAAAATAATTCACTTAGAGACACCTGGTGGCTCAGACCATAAAGAATCAGCCTGCAATGTGGGAGACCTGGGTTTGATCCCTGGCTTGGGAAGATCCCCTGGAGGAGAGCATGGTAACCCACTTCAGTGTTCTTGCCTGGAGAATCCACATGGACAGAGGAGCCTGGTGGGCTACAGTCCATGGAAACACAAAGAGTCAAACACGAGTGAGTGATTAAACACAGCTTAAACATACAGTGAACATGGAAAAACAATAGACTCTAAGACAGACTTCAGGAATTCCAGTAATAATATATCAAGTTAAACAGCTATGGAAAAAAAACTAAAAAACTAGTAATGTGATGGGGATTGAGAAAAGAGAATATCACAAAAGACATGTTTGTTCAATTGTGTTGAATATCACAAAAGACATGTTTGTTCAATTGTGTTGAATTTTGCTAATTAGCTAAAAAGGCAAAGAAATAATTTTAAAATTAAGATTACTGATTATTTTGTTTATGTTTCAGGTTAAAGACTTAAATAATTTGCCTCTATGTATCATGCCTAGAATTAAAAAGAGGAGGATTTAAAACATTAATGAGTTATATTGCATTAATAGATTTTAAGATAAAACCCTTAGAGAAGAATAAAATTGCAATGTATTTTCCTTATGAAATGAAACTGATCTATAACATTAATTAAATTTAGAAATTGTTTATATTTAATCAGTCTTTACAGACTATTGCAATATTATTTGAATTTATGAAAAGAAAATAATACATAGGGCTGTTATCAATTCTATTAAGCTTGTAGGTTATAAAAGTCCATTAGTTTTTGATGATACTATTTAGAAGTAGCAAGTATTAAAGTTAATACCTGCATTACATAGTTTATAGTAGGTAAACTGCTAAAATTCTTATGTGTATAATAATTAGAGTTAAATTTATTAAGGATTAAATCTCAAATGATATTCAGAACAAAGGGAAATATTTTCTCCATAACCATTCTATGTTTTGCTTCAAATGCATTTGTTTAGTAGCAATTACTTGAATCAAAGCAAAATTAATCTCTTTCATCTGTAGTTAAAAAACATCCATGCAACTTTCACAGAATTCAAAGATACAGATACATGAAATTCTATTTTCTACCTACTCCTTAATGAAGGATTCCCCAGAAAAGCACCAGTCTTACAAAAGCAGCTGCTAATATTTAGGGATAATCCTCTGTACTATATTAGTTTTGTCTTTTGGGATAGGAAATTGATTATCTGACCTTAACATAGTGAAGACTTTGCAGGTGTGTAGACTTCTACCTCAGACAGTTAATTAGTTATGTAAACAGTGAAAAATAATTAAAAGTGCAATACTATTTTAGTTTGATCAGGAAAACACCAAAAAAATGAAAAAATAGGATTTATTTTTATTTTCCATAACAAGTTATGGATTAAAATGCTACTGCCTTAAATAATGCACTTTATGGTGACTTTTGACATTTTATAAGCATATTTATAAGCTTTTCAGCAAAGAGAGCTGATGGGAAAAGAACTGACACTAAATAAAATTACAAATCATGATGATTATGTTGTTCACCACCCTGAACAACAAAAACTTTTGTGTATATGTGATTTTAGTTATTTGCAAGACAGAATTTATAGTTTTCCAGCATAGTAAATATTAAATCATAATTGGCAAAGTATTTTCTTTCTTATACTTACAGTAACTTCTCAGTGTCTTATCAAGTCTTATGTTACAGTATAACATAGACTCTACTGAGAAGTCTATTGAGAAAAAAAAAAAATAGGTGTTTTCTTCTGCTGAGTACCCAATTCTACCAATCTGGACAATCACTCTGCTTTTTTTCTTATATTTATATAAGTATACATATATTATATATACTTACTTATATATAATATATATTATCCTGGAGAAGGGCAAGGCAACCCACTCCAATGTTCTTGCCTAGAGAATCCCATGGATGGAGGATACGGACGGGCTACAGTCCATAGAGTAGCAAAGAGTCAGACACCACTGATGCAACTTAGCATGTCATGAAATATATTATATATGTATATAGTAGAACAGTCTTGCAAAATAGATATCAAGTCTATTTTCTGCATACACCCTGAGAATTCACACTCAAACTACTGTCTCCATGAAGTTTTCATTTTTCCATTTGCATTTTTTTTGATCCAGGAAAATAACTTAAAATCATTGTTCACATTGGTAAAACTGAATATTTAGCAGAAGGACATACTTATTTTTTCTCAATAATTGAGCATCCCTGGTGGCTTAGACAGTAAAGAATCTGACTGCAACGTGGGAGACCTGGGTTTGATCCCTGGTTTAGGAAAATCCCCCAGATAAGGGAATGGCTACCCACTCCAGTATTCTTGCTTGGAGAATTCCATGGACAAAGGAGCCTGGCAGGCTACAGTCCATGAGGTTGCAAAGAGTCAAACATGACTGAGCAACTAACACATTCACTTTCATTACATATTTATTTATATAGAGATATTTATATTAAATATATGTATATATGCAGTTATTCTATGAACAACACAGGCGTGAACTGCACCAGTCCACTTACATGCAGGTTTTTTTTAAAAAATAAATATTGCAGTCCTACGCAATCAGTGATTTGTTCTATCTGAGGTTACAAAACTATAGATATGAAGGGTTAACCTGTAAGCTATACTCTGATTTTCAACTGTACCTTGGTAACTAGGGAGTCAGTGCCTCTAACCCTCGTGTTGTTCAAGGATCAACTGTGTAATTAAACATTATGTATTAAATGTATTAAGTATAAATACACTATATATATAAATAAGTATATTAAAATAAATATACAATATTAAAAATATATGTAATATAAATATGTATTTACTCAAACTGATACAATGCCAGTATGTTTCAAATTTTTCTTTTGAAAATGTGACTTTTTTCCTCTAAGTTTTTTCCTTAAAAATGTAAATTTCCAAATGTGGGGAAAGAGCAAATTAGCCCAGATAGTGTGTTCAGGCTATCTCGCCCCACATTTTGTAAATAATGATGATGTAACAACTGAGATCACTTGTAGCACTGTGCATGCACTTCATGAGGTACTTGCTTGGTTACGAGGTGCTTTGTGCTGTAGGGAAATGTCAGCTTCGCCTAGAAAGCAGTGGCATATTACTGTTGCATCATGGCTGTGTCTGTTGAGTCACCCACGAGAGGAGAGAATATAGCGTGGCTATTGCTTTGACTGCTGCACCAGCCAGAAGAGACGCTGTGTTATGGCTGCTGTGCCAGCCAGGAGAGAATAGTGTCTGCACTTCCAATGGCTCCTCAAATCTCCTTCCAGCCTCTTAACTTGTGCCTTGCCTACCCTATGTTTAATGAACAATATACCCAGTGAGATACAGCAAGACAATTGGTGCAGTGAACAGGATCAATGATATGCCAAACATCCTAGATTGTTTTCTTTATCTTCATTCCTCACCTAATGTGGGCCAGAGGCTCTACTTTAACCTCCATCATTTAGCCGTTATAAGCAGATATTGTATGCTCAACAATACAAATTATGTCTGCAGTGATTGCCAACTCCCTTGATTTAGTAATTACTTTATTTTAGGTATCTGTAGATTCCTCTTACTTTCTAATTTGTTTAGATAGCCACTAAAACCAAGTTTGGCTCATTTTGGAGAAACAGTCCTAGTCATCTTAGGGCTACATTATCTATAGTTAATGTTTCTGTAAACATTTTCAAGTCTTTTGTATCAACCCTAAAGTCTATGTCATCATGGGCTTAGTGGGAAAAAAAATACTAGGGTTGATTCCAGATAAAATGTACAATTCAAGAACCCAAAGCATTGATTACAATTGTTGGGGCTCTGAAAGTTGCACCAACACCTACTAAGAGGCTTAAGTTGACAGCACCTCAACATGGGCTCCCAGATGACTGGTAGGTACTGGGGCTCCCAATTCAATGGAATAACTGAATCTAGTTCTTGTTTTTGAGGACTATTATTCCAACATGATTGACTTGATCACAGCTACAGCCAAATGGCAGTCTAAGAAATATTCAAGAGGATGTAACTGAAAAAGACATCCTAATTTTTTGACATGCATATTGCGTGGAAGTTGCAGGATCTGGGGTCATTCCTTTCCTTTTTGCATTTGATAGACTGTTTCTAGAGTTAAGGAAAATATAGCTTAGACTATGGCAGTTTTGACTCAACTGCCTGAAGGACTGAACATTATGAATACGCTCACATAGTCTCAAAAAACTTTTTTGGCAAGCTAGCCTCTATATTTTGTTAGGCATTTTCACCTACCTCTGCTGGTAGAAGTTTGATAATGATATAGGCACAACTGATGCAACTGAAGCTTCTGGCTTGCCAACTAACAGGACACCATCTTTGCATGATATCTTAGAATATCAGATATGGAGTCACTTATGCTCAATCTGGACCAACCCACTTAGGGGAAAATTCCAAGGGAGTTTGTCTCACTAAAACTTCTTTACATAAAGCTCTTCATTATCAAGACAAGATACTCTGGTACTCATGATATAATGAAGGTCAAGCATGCAACTCAATAATTTTCTATTATGTACACAGATGTGGAAGAAACAAAAATTTATTGGTTTGACCTAAAGGGTCTCACAACCAGGTCATGTTCATGTTTCTTCCCTACTATGAAATTTTCCCAAACCCCATACATTGAATTTGGTCAACCCTCACCCTTATTATGAGTCAGAAATTGTAACTTTGGTGCCCACAAGACAAAGTGTTATTTCCCCTGCTTCCCAAAGTTACTCAGAATACACAGACAGTTGTTTATGGTCTTAAGTCCTCATTGTGGACAATATATCTTTGAGCTACCTCTAGTCATCTTTCTGTCTGAAGTAGGTTAGATCAGAATAGAGATAGGAAGGGGTCAGGAGTGCAGAGAAGAGTGGTTTCTTACTGGTAAACAAGGCTTTTTACTTACAGTGACATTCCTTCCAGTACTCTATTAAAGCCTGGCCAAAACAGAGTTTATGGGTTGAGGTCTGATATCACAAAGTGTGGCAATATGATGGATTTGAAGCAAATAAAAACTAAATCAATAACTGGCATGGTCCACCCTTTTGCTACTTACCTTTTATATACACCATTCTTCAAACCTAGCAAGATGTAGCTATTCCTCTTTCAATAATAGTTACACTTTCTCCCCAAAATAGGGAGTCAAAGAGTCTCAATAGTAATTTTACCAATCTCCAGTTAATTCATCAATTTCTATCAAAGTATTACTGAACAAAAATAACCAAATCTTGTAGCACTTTAACAGAAATTTAGTAGTAATTAAAAGACTAAATAGTGAAGCTAACTTCTAACACATTGTAATAAAATAAAATTGGGAAGAACCACAAAGAAGAAAAAGATTTTATATCTGTACACAGATACTGCTAACAAGCAAAAAATAAATACACAAAGGTACTAAAGTTATTCTGAGGTCATGGTTGGTGGCCATGGCTTCCTTTTCCTATCATCCATTTCACATTTCCTTAGACCTTAGCAAAATCTTCAGATGGCTTGAGTTCCTTATCATATAGAATTACATAAATCTCTTTTGAATGATCTGGCTTCAAAATTTCTGCCTTTTTTGATGATATAATTTCCTATTAGTCTTAACCATTTGAAAATAGAAGGGCTAAAATGTGCCCTCAAAGAATTTCCTGGCCTTGGACATGTTTTTTCTTGTCTTCATTGTATGTGTATATGTTAAGTATCTTCAGTCATGTCCAACTCTTTGTGACCCTATAGACCATAGCCCAGGCAAGAATACTGGAATGAGTTGCTATGCCTTCCTCCAGGGAATTTTCCTAACCTGGGAATCAAACTGACTTCTCTTATGTCTCTTGTATTGGTAGATGGGTTCTTTACTACTAGCACCACCTGAAAAGCTCCTTCATTGTATAGCACAATCCAATTCTCTGAGTAAGCAGCACCAATCTTTCCAACCAATAGTGTAAGCCCTTTTTTGACATGTTGATTCAGTGGCTTATGGGTTCCAAAACAACTAGGTGTTGGTCTCATCTTCCAATTCAATAGATTAATTATTGTATACACGAGTGGGAGCATTACCCAAGTGAGAACTAAGATCTCCAAACTATCAGAGATAAAAAAATTTGGTACAAGAAACAAATCTTTTGTGAGTGTGTTATTAGGAATAATAGAGTCATACACACTTCTACCTCTTGATTCCCAGAACCATGGCAAATGCGAAGCTACTCTCTATAGATTAAATGAGAGTGATGAAGAAAGAAGACCATTGCCCAAGGATTAAGATTCAAAATCTCTTAGAAGAGGGTTTGATAAACACAAAAGCAAAATGAAACAACAACAACAAAAATAAAACCTTACTGGTGTCAATGCAAATTGCCTTAGAGTACAGATTAGAGTTAATCCATGGATGCTACCCAGTGTTGCCACGAGGTATGCGGTAGGGCACATAATATTTAAAGAAGTGGTCACGAGGTCGGGAAGAGTTGATGGAAATTATAGCAAGAACTGCTGTGGAAGTGCTTGCTGCTGCTGCTAAGTCGCTTCAGTTGTTTCCGACTTTGTGCGACCCCAGAGATGGCAGCCCACCAGGCTCCCCTGTCCCTGGGATTCTCCAGGCAAGAACACTGGAGTGGGTTGCCATTTCCTTCTCCAATGCATGAAAGTGAAAAGTGAAAGTGAAGTCTCTACTTAGTTGAAAAACAGGTAATTTGGGACACATAGCCAGAGAGGGTCTATGGCAGTCTTTGCCAAGTGTTTATCTGAGTGGTTGTAGCAAGGTATTCCTAGAGATAGACCACTAACCAAGAGAATATGTCTTGAGATGATCTGTACATAGGCTCTTAGGGGCAGGGAGACAAGGACCTGATATCTTGAATGAAAACAACCTTATATAAAAGCATCCTCTGAACTGGGAGTCTATGAGGTCTATTAATACTGGGGGGAAATAAATAATTGAAGATAAATCTCCTGCCAACCCAGAAAATCTCTCCCCAAAAAGTAGAAGATAAAAATAATTTTTATTACTGAAAGAACATTAAATTAGAATGCGATGTGCATTACAGGCAACCCCTAAAGAGTTTCAAAGATATCAAAGAATTTTACCTTTTTATGTAGCCAAGTGATACATTGTATACATATGTTTTTTTCCCCAAATAATAACTAATCATTGAGTGAGAGGACTCAATAGCACCAATTGTTACATATCAGTTCAGTTCATTTCAGTCACTCAGTCGTGTCCGACTCTTTGTGACCCCATAAATCACAGCACGCCAGGCCTCCCTGTCCATCACCAACTCCCAGAGTTCACTCCGACTCACGTGCATCGAGTCAGTGATGCCATCCAGCCATCTCATCCTCTGTCATCCCCTTCTCCTCAGCCCCCAATGCCTCCCAGCATCAGAGTCTTTTCCAATGAAGCAACACTTCGCGTGAGGTGGCCAAAGTACTGGAGTTTCAGCTTCAACATCATTCCTTCCAAAAAAAACCCAGGCCTGATCTCCTGCAGAATGCACTGGTTGTATCTCCTTGCAGTCCAAGGGACTCTCAAGAGGCTTCTCCAACACCACAGTTTAAAAGCATCAACTCTTCGGTGCTCAGCCTTCTTCACAGTCCAAATTTTGCATCCATACGTGACCACAGGAAAAACCATAGCCTTGACTAGATGGACCTTTGTGGCAAAGTAATGTCTCTGCTTTTCATTATGCTATCTAGGTTGGACATAACTTTCCTTCCAAGGAGTAAGCATCTTTTAATTTCATGGCTGCAGTCACCATCTGCAGTGATTTTTGAGCCCAGAAAAATAAAGTCTGACACTGTTTCCATGTTTCCCTACCTATTTCCCATGAAGTGATGGGACCGGATGCCATGATCTTCATTTTCTGAATGTTGAGCTTTAAGCCAGCTTTTTCACTCTCCACTTTCACTTTCATCAAGAGGCTTTTTAGTTCTTCTTCACTTTCTGCCATAAGGGTGGTGTCATCTGCATATCTGAGGTTATTGATATTTCTC
>NW_011494818.1:1637306-1676124 GCF_000754665.1 Bison bison bison | reverse complement strand
TCCAGTCCAGCATTTTTCATGATGTACTCTGCATAGAAGTTAAATAAGCAGGGTGACAATATACTGCCTTGACATACTCCTTTTCCTATTTGGAACCAGTCTGTTGTTCCATGTCCAGTTCTAACTGTTGCTTTGTGACCTGCATATAGGTTTCTCAAGAGGCAGGTCAGGTGGTCTGGTATTCCCATCTCTTTCAGAATTTCCCACAGTTTATTGTGATCCACACAGTTAAAGGTGTTGTCATAGTCAATAAAGCAGAAATAGATGTTTTTCTCAAACTCTCTTGCATTTTCCATCATCTAGGGGATATTGGCAATTTGATCTCGGGTTCGTCTGCCTTTTCTAAAACCAGCTTGAGTATCTGGAAGTTCATGTATTGCTAAAGCCTGGCTTGGACAATTTTGAGCATTACTTTACTAGCATGTGAGATGAGTGCAATTGTGTGGTAGTTTGAGCATTCTTTGTCATTGCCTTTCTTTGGGATTGGAATGAAAACTGACCTTTTCCAGTCCTGTGGCCTCTGCTGAGTTTTCCATATTTGCTGGCATATTGAGTGCAGCACTTTCACAGCATCATCTTTCAGGATTAGGAATAGCTCAACTGGAATTCCATCACCTCCACTAGCTTTGTTTGTAGTGATGCTTTCTAAGGCCCACTTGACTTCACATTCCAGGATGTCTAGCTCTAGGTCAGTGATCACACCATCATGATTATCAGCGTTGTGAAGATCTCTTTTGTACAGTTCTTCTCTGTAATCTTGCCACCTCTTCTTGATATCTTCTGCTTCTGTTAGGTCCATAACATTTCTGTCCTTTATCAAGCCCATCTTTGCATGAAATGTTTTCTTGGTATCTCTGATTTTCTTGAAGAGATCTCTAGTCTTTCCCATTCTGTTGTTCTCCTCTATTTCTTTGCATTGATCGCTGAGGAAGGCTTTCTTATCTCTTCTTGCTATTCTTTGGAACTCTACATTCAGATGCTTATATCTTTCCTTTTCTCCTTTGCTTTTTCACTTCTCTTCCTTTCACAGCTATTTGTAAGGCCTCCTCAGACAGCCATTTTGCTTTTTTGCATTTCTTTTCCATGGGGATGGTCTTGATCCCTGTCTCCTGTACAGTGTCATGAACCTAAGTCCATAGTTCATCAGGCACTCTATCTATCAAATCTAGGCCCTTAAATCTATTTATCACTTTCACTGTATAATCATAAGGTATTTGATTTAGGTCATACCTGAATGGTCTAGTGGTTTTCCCTACTTTCTTCAATTTCAGTCTGAATTTGGCAATAAGGAGGTCATGGTCTGAGCCACAGTCAGCTCCCGGTCTTGTTTTTGTTGACTGTATAGAGCTTCTCCATCTTTGGCTGCAAAGAATATAATCAGTCTGATTTTGGTGTTGACCATCTGGTGATGTCCATGTGTAGAGTATTCTCTTGTGTTGTTGGAAGAGGGTGTTTGCTATGACCAATGCATTTTCTTGGCAAAACTCTATTAGTCTTTGCCCTGCTTCATTCCATATTCCAAGGCCAAATTTGCCTGTTACTCCAGGTGTTTCTTGCCTTCCTACTTTTGCATTCCAGCCCCCTATAATGAAAAGGACATCTGTTTTGGGTGTTAGTTCTAAAAGGTCTTGTAGGTCTTCATAGACTGTTCAACTTCAGCTTCTTCAGCGTTACTGGTTGGGGCATAGACTTGGATTACTCTGATATTGAATGGTTTGCCTTGGAAACAAACAGAGATCAATCTGTCATTTTTGAGATTGCATCCAAGTACTGCATTTTGGACTCTTTTGATGACCATGATGGCTACTCCATTTCTTCTGAGGGATTCCTGCTCACAGTAGTAGATATAATGGTCAGCTGAGTTGAAATCACCCATTCCAGTCCATTTTAGTTTCGCTGATTCCTAGAATGTCAACATTCACTCTTTTCATCTCCTGTTTGACCACTTCCAATTTGCCTTGATTCATGTACCTGACATTCCAGGTTCCTATACAATATTGCTTTTTACAGCATCGGACTTTACTTCTATCACCAGTCACATCCACAAATGGGTATTGTTTTTGCTTTGGCTCCATCCCTTCATTCTTTCTGGAGTTATTTCTCCACTGATCTCCAGTAGCATATTGGGCATCTACTGACCTGGGGAGTTCCTATTTCAGTGTCCTATCATTTTGCCTTTTCATACTGTTCATGGGATTCTCAAGGCAAGACTACTGAAGTGGTTTGCCGTTCCCTTCTCCAGTGGACCACATTCTGTCAGATCTCTCCAACATGACCCGCCCATCTTGGGTTGCCCCACGGGCATGGCTTAGTTTCATTGAGTTAGACAAGGCTGTGGTCCTAATGTGATTAGATTGACTGGTTTCAGTGTGTATCCCCTCTGATGCCCTCTTGCAACAGCTACCATCTTACTTGGGTTTCTCTTACCTTGGGCGTCGGGTATCTCTTCATGGCTGCTCCAGCAAAGCCAAGCCATTGCTCCTTATCTTGGAGGAGGTGGTATCTCCTCACCAACGCCCTTCCTGACCTTCAAAGTGGGATAAGAATATTCCTTCCCCAACATACAGCATACTGATGCACACACAAAAATAGAAAAATGATTCATTATTGTTAATTTTTTAATACCTAGCATATATTTCACCTGGAAAGAAATATTTAGATTAAATTTCAACTGTAGTGTTTGTTTCATTTTAAATAATTTTTGTTTTCCTTACTTTTACCTTGTTCCTTTTAAGAGTATGTCAACTTTCACTTACATATCCCTCATGCTTAAACTCTAAAGCATGGAATAGATATACTAAATTCTAATATCCTTTATCACTTTACAAATTCTGTCATGTGTGTTTGTTTCTCTATTTGTAGTTTATCTAGGGTAATACAAATAACATTTATGATCTTTACTTGCTCATATGAGAATCACTGCTGTTAAAATACCTTGAAAACGACATTTCAAATAAAGCCAAAAATAATTTGCCCCATGCTGTTGTCATCTTGTGTGAGACTTAAATAAGAAATAACTGAAATAAAAGCTACCAGTAATGCCTAGAAAACTGAAGTGAAACACAAACTCAACCATGACTGCATAAGTACATTCCCCCCCGCAACCCCCGCATGGCTCTAACATGAGAAGAAGACGATAATGTGTGAGATAGAATTTCTAGACATCACAAAACAGACAGATTTTAATTCTAAATATAGTCAGTCAGTCAGTTAGTGCAGTCACTCAGTCGTATCTGACTCTTTGCGACCCCATGAATCACAGCACACCAGGCCTCCCAGTCCATCACAAACTCCAGGAATTCACTCAAACTCTAGTCCATCGAGTCAGTGATGCCATCCAGCCATCTCATCCTCTGTCGTCCCTTCTCCTCCTGCCCCCAATCCCTCCCAGCATCAGGGTCTTTTCCAATGAGTCAACTCTTCGCATGAAGTGGCCAAAGTACTGGAGTTTCAGCTTCAGCATCAGTCCTTCCAATGAACACCCAGGACTGATCTCCTATAGGATGGACTGGTTGGATCTCTTTGAAGTTCAAGGGACTCTCAAGAGTCTTCTCCAACACCACAGCTCAAAAGCATCAATTCTTCAGTGCTCAAATCTCTTCACAGTCCAACCCTCACATCCATACATGACCACTGGAAAAACCATAGCCTTGACTAGACGAACCTTTGTTGGCAAAGTAATATCTTTGCTTTTCAATATACTAACTAAGTAGGCCATAACTTTCCTTCCAAGGAGTAAGCATCTTTTAATTCATGGCTGCAATCACCATCTGCTGTGATTTTGGAGCCCCAGAAAATAAAGTCTGACACTGTTTCCACTGTTTCCCCATCTATTTCCCATGAAGTGATGGGACCAGATGCCATGATCTTTGTTTTCTGAATGTTTAGCTTTAAGCCAACTTTTTCACTATCCTCTTTCACTTTAATCAAGAGGCTTTTTAGTTCTTCTTCACTTTCTGCCATAAGGGTGGTGTCATCTGCATATCTGAGATTATTGATATTTCCCCCAGCCATCTTGATTCCACCTTGTGCTTCTTCCAGCCCAGCGTTTCTCATGATGTACTCTGCATAGAAGTTAAATAAACAGGGTGACAATATACAGCCTTGACGTACTCTTTTTCCTATTTGGAATCAGTCTGTTGTTCCCTGTCCAGTTCTAACTGTTGCTTCCTGACCTGCATGCAGGTTTCTCAAGAGGCAGGCCAGGTGGTCTGGTATTCCCAACTCTTTCAGAATTTTCCACAGTTTATTTTGAGCCATACAGTCAAAGGCTAAATATAGTAAGAATTTATAAAATGGTTCATTTCTCTAGTTTTTTGTCTTTATATAATTGAGCATTCATGCACTAATGAAGTACTAAGTGGTGATCCATTGAATGTGATATTCTTAAAAATAAAAAGAAACACGTCTGAAAAATTGAACTTTTTATAAGTGAGTGTCAATATTAGACGTATACTTTCACATTTTTCTTGTTTCTATCAAAATTACTATATATTTATTGCTGGATCACAGACATTATCTTTTAGAACAATATTTTTACAAATTTTTGATGGCTATAAGGATCATTTTTCTTCACAAGTTTTGCTGTATTTTCCAGGTTTCAAAATATGAAATCCAAGGGTCATGTTAATGCAGTTCCTGCTGGAATAGAAAGAAACTCAGCAAACATCAAACTGATTACACTTTGATTCAGAGTTCTCTTGAAGGACATGAAGAACAATAAAAGTCATTCATTTAAGCAAAATCTTTAGTTTCATTTGTAATATTATCTTATTTTATAGAATCAAAAATGTAATTAAAATGATATCATCAATAAAGGTGTCATTTGGGAAGGTGATTATTAGTAATTAAAAACTTGGATGATCTATTTACTCTCATATCTAATCTCTTGTTTGGACATTTGCAAGAGAGCAATCATATTGGAAGCCTAGTTTCAACATAGAATTCATGCACTGATAACTATGTAACATAAAGACAATTCAGAGTAGTTCTGTAAGAATTGCTTTATATTTAAATTAATGTTTTATATTCACTATGTGATTTTCTCTCATGAAGTCCATAGGAATCTGACTCAAGTTGTTCTTTGCCTAATGAGAAATGAGGCACACATACAACTACTTTTGGGGACTATTCCTTTATTATGTGAATCACACATTTTTAAATTAGTAATCTCAATATCTAAAATTTCGGTATACAATAGACTGAAAATAAATGGGTACTGTATTACTCCCTTGCTTTGTGTTTAAACATTTCTTAGCCTGCGATTGATTTTGAAGTTAATTCAGCTTTTTTTTTTTTTTTTTTATAATTGATGTGTGAACTAGGAACTAAACATTCAAAGTTTTTCAGGTGTCATTAAACTATTTTAGCAGTTGCATTTTATATGTATACATCTTAGTCTGTTTTAGCCTCGTAACAACTTTATTAAATTGGTACAACATGTTTAGACAAGAGACATGCCAAGGAAAAGTTGCCTTGGATCTAACTGTTGGTTTATAATCTGATACAGTTGGGATTATAAAGTAGGTTTGTATGGCTCAAATACTTTATTCTTTCCACTATATAATAAAAATAAATAAATAAATCAGGGACTATTTACTATTAAAAGTTGGCTTTGTAATATTTTCAAGACCCAGAAAACCATAATGTTGTGATCACTCACCTAGAGCCAAACATTCTGGAATGTGAAGACAAGTGGACCTTAGGAACATCACTATGAACAAAGACAGTGGAGGTGATGGAATTCCAGTTGAGCTATTTCAAATCCCAAAAGATGATGCTGTGAAAGTGCTGCACTCAATATGCCAGCAAAGCTGGAAAACTTAGGAGTGGCCACAGGACTGGAAAAGGTCAGTTTTCATTCCAATCCCAAAGAAAGGCAATGCCAAAGAAGGTTCAAACTATCGCACATTTGGACTCATCTCACATGCTAACAAAGCCATGCTTGAAATTCTACAAGTCAGGCTTCAGTAGTAGGTGAAATGTGATTTTCCAGATGAGCATCCTGGATTTAGAAAAGGTAGAGGAACCAGAGATCAAATAACCAACATCTGTTGGGTCATTGAAAAAGTAAGAGAGAATGGGAAAGACTAGGGATCTCTTCAAGAAAATTAGAGATACCAGAGGAATATTTCATGCAAAGATGGGCTCAATAAATGGCAGAAATTGTATGGACCTGAGAGAAGCAGAAGATATTAAGAAGAGGTCACAAGAATACACAGAAAAACTGTACAAAAAAGATCTTCACGACCCAGATAATTATGATAGTGTGATCACTGACCTAGAGCCAGACATCCTGGAATATGAAGTCAAGTGGGCCTTAGGAAGCATCACTACAAACAAAGCTAGTGGAGGTGATGGACTTCCAGTTGAGCTATTCCAAATCCTGAAAGATGATGCTGTGAAAGTGCTGCACTCAATAGGCCAGCAAATTTGGAAAACTCAGTAGAGGCCACAGGACTGGAAAAGGTCAGTTTTCATTCCAATCCCAAAGAAAGCCAATGCCAAAGAATGCTCAAACTACCACACAACTGCACTCATCTCATATTCTAGTAAAGTAATGCTCAAAATTCTCCAAGCCAGGCTTCAGCAATACATAAACCGTGAACTTCCAGATGTTCCAGCTGGTTTTAGAAAAGGCAGAGGAACCAGAGATCAAATTGCCAACATCCCCTGGATCATTGAAAAAGCAAGAGAGTTCGAGAAAAATATCTATTTCTGCTTTATTGACCATGCCAAAGCCTTTGACTGTGTGGATCACAGTAAACTGTGGAAAAATTATTCAAGAGATGGGAATACCAGACCACCTGATCTGCCTCTTGAGAAACCTGTATGCAGGTCAAGAAGCAACAGTTAGAACTGAACATGAAACAGCAGACTGGTTTCAAATAGGAAAAGGAGTACGTCAAGGCTGTATATTGTCACTGTGCTTATTTAACTTCTATGCAGAGTACATCATGAGAAATGCTGGGCTGGAGGAAGCACAATGTGTAATAAGAATGCTGGGAGAAATATCAATAACCTCAGATATGCAGATGACACCACCCTTATGGCATAAAGTGAAGAGGAACTAAAGAGCCTCTTCATGAAAGTGAAAGAGGAGAGTGAAAAAATTGCCTTAAAGTCAACATTCAGAAAACTAAGATCATAGCATGCAGTCAAGTAACTTAATAGCAAATAGATTTGAAAACAGTGGAAACAGTGAGAGGCTTTATTTTTGGGGGGTTCCAAAATCATTGCAGATGGTGAATGTAGCCATGAAATTAAAAGATGCTTACTCCTCGGAAGGAAAGTTATGACCAACCTAGACAGCATATTAAAAAGCACAGACATTACTTTGCCAACAAAGTCCGCCTAGTCTAGGCTATGATTTTTCCAGTAGTCATGTATGGATGTGAGAGTTGGACTATAAAGAGGGCTGAGCACAGAAGAATTGGTGCTTTTGAACTGTGGTAGATCCAACCAGTCCATCCTAAAGCAGATCAGTCCTGGATGTTCATTGGAGGGACTGATGTTGAAGCTGAAACTCCAATACTTTGGCCACCTGATGCGAAGAGCTGACTCATTTGAAAAGACCGTGACGCTGGGAAAGATTGAAGGCAGGAGGAGAAGGGGATAAGATGGTTTGGGGACATCACCGACTCAATGGACTTGAGTTTGGGTAGGCTCCGGGAGTTGGTATTGGACAGGGAGGCCTGGCGTGCTGCAGCTCATGAGGTCACAAAGAATTGGACATGACGGAGCAACTGAACTGAACTACTCCTTGGAAGAAAAGCTATGGCAAGCCTAGACTTCATATTAAAAGCAGAGATATTACTTTGCCAACAAATGACCATCTAGTCAAAGCTATGGTTTTTCCAGTAGTCATGTATGGATGTGAGTGTTGGACCACAGAGGAAGCTGAGCACCAAAGAACTGATGCTTTTGAATTGTGGTGGTGGAGAAAACTCTTGAGAATTCCTTGGACAGCAAGGAAATCAAAGCAGTCAATCCTAAAGGAAATCAGTACTGAATATTCATTGCTGAAGCTGAAGCTTCAATGTTTTGGCCACCTGATGGGAAGAGCTGCCTCACTGTAAAAGACCCTGATGGTGGAAAAGACTGAGGGTAAGAGAAGGGGGTAACAGAGGACAAGATGTTTGGGTGGCATCACTGACTCAGTAGACATGAGTTTGAGCAAACTCAGGGAAATAGTGAAGGACAAGGAAGTTTGGAGCGGTGAGGTTTATGGGGTCACAAAGAGTCAAGCAAGAATTATCAACTGAACAACAACAATCAATTATCAACAACAACAACAACAATATCCTGTCAATGCTGGATACATAAGAAACATGATTTCGATCCCTGGGCTAGGAAATTCCCTAGAGAAGTAAATGGCAACCCACTCCTGTATACTTGACTGGAGAATCCCATGGACAAACGAGCCTGGTGGGCTACAGTCCATGGAGTCGCAAAGAGCCAGACAGGACTGAACCAGCTTAGCATGCAGGCACACAGAGGGGTCAAATAATGAACACTGGTGGGACAAAGTTTTTCCATATCCATTTTAAAATGGATTAAGAGAAAATTCTGCTTGTCTAAAGGCAAGGAAGCAGCTTTTCAGGATGCTGCCTCCGTTTGTAAGTCTTAGAAATGTATAATTTCCTATATACCACTGTTAGTCATATTTTGTCCAATTATCACAAAACTCGAGACTTACAGGTATTCACAATGTCCCCAAAAAGTAATTTCCATACAAACTGGCTTCTATAGCTGATTTTTTCCATCTCTTTCAAATTATGGAATAGCAGTAGGTCATAAATGATCCTGTTTCCCTAGAATTGTTTCTGAACATTTTTGTGACCTTTCATGTTACAGAGAAAGATTGCTCTCTTCTGAGATCTCTGATTATTACCCTTTGATTTTCTCATGAGGTGCCTGTTTTCTCTACCTTTGGCCATAGAAAGAGTATAAGTAGCCTATGGCTCCACCTTTGTTAGGAGCCAATAATCTGAATGCTCTGCTCATTTCTCTATCATATCCTTCTAGTATACAGATTGCTCTCTCATAAGAATCTGCAAAGCTATTAATTATCTTTTTCACTGTTACTCATTCCATTCAAATCATCTTCCATTCCTCCCTGGATTAAATTTCACAGTCAATCATTATATTCATTCTCTTATGTACAACATCATTACCCTTAACTGACTGCCTTTTTATTTATTTATTTTTATTTTTTTAAATTTTATTTTATTTTTAAACTTTACATAATTGTATTAGTTTTGCCAAATATCAAAATGAATCCGCCACAGGTATACATGTGTTCCCCATCCTGAACCCTCCTCCCTCCTCCCTCCCCATACCCTCCCTCTGGGTCGTCCCAGTGCACTAGCCCCAAGCATCCAGTATTGTGCATCGAACCTGGACTGGCATCTCGTTTCATACATGATATTTTACATGTTTCAATGCCATTCTCCCAAATCTTCCCACCCTCTCCCTCTCCCATAGAGTCCATAAGACTGTTCTATACATCAGTGTCTCTTTTGCTGTCTCGTATACGGGGTTGTTGTTACCATCTTTCTAAATTCCATATATATGAGTTAGTATACTGTATTGGTGTTTTTCTTTCTGGCTTACTTCACTCTATATAATAGGCTCCAGTTTCATCCACCTCATTAGAACTGATTCAAATGTATTCTTTTTAATGGCTGAGTAATACTCCATTGTGTATATGTACCACAGCTTTCTTATCCATTCATCTGCTGATGGACTTTTTAAATTCTGTCCTCAAGAACAGAACTGCAGGTTCTCAAACATCAAAACCAACCACCTTCTATCTTCTCCCTCTGATCTATATACTTTTGAGATATTATGATTTATAGTAAGAAATATATATGTGCTCTTTGCCCATGGTTTGTGACTTATAGCTTCCAAAACCTTGGAATTTCCTGAGCAATAGGAGCAACAGGAGCATCTTTTATAATAAAATTCAGTCTCTTGCTGTATGCTCCTAAAATTGCTTCAGTGCCAAAAAGGTGAAATAGGTGTTTTATTAATAAAAAATTGGCTCCTTTAAACCACACATTGGATTTATATCAATGAGGTGAGCTTTGGAAACCATTTTTAAGCAAGGGAGCTGACTTTCAGGAGATCCAACCTTATGATTTGAGCAGTGGAACTTTGTGTCTGGCTCTCCTGACCTCTGAGGAAAGGAGAAGAGATGTAAATTGAATCAACTGCAAATGGCCAGTGATTTAATTTAATCAAATATGCTTATGTAATGAAGCCTCCATAAAAATTAAAAAAAATACTGAAATTGGAGAGCCTCTGAGTTTGTAAATATGTTTTGAGATGAGAGAGTAACACTCTCAGAGAAAACATGGAAACTGCATTCTTTCCCCATACTTTGTCCTGTGCATTTCTTCCATCAGGCTTGTTCTTAAAAACATTATACAATACTAAGCTGGAAATCTAGTAAGTGAAATGCTTCTCTAAGCTCTGTGAATCTTTCTAGGAAATTTCTAGGAAATCAATTGAACCAAAGGAAGGGAGATCATTTGAACTTCCAATCTATAGCACAGGTAACACAGATGACAACATAGATTTGTGACTGGCATGTGAAGTGTGGAGGAGGAGAGCAGTTTTGTGGGACTGAGCCTTTACCTGTAAGACTGACACTGTCTTGGGATACATAGTATGAAAATTGAGTTGAATTATTGAACACTCAGGTGGTGATGGAAAATGGCTTGATGGCTTGACGGTTTGATGGGAACCTTTCCTTGCCCCACACATATTGGAATTAGTAACCAGAATCTTTATTTTGTTTAAAAGTAGTCTTTTTAAGACTCAGTACGTAAAACAGACCACAGTTTCTTACATTGTGACCTCTATACTATGCTCTTTCCTACTTCCTTTCTTCATTTAAAGGAAGCTGCAATGATCCCTTGGTATAAAAAGAAATAAGGTTTAAATAGGAAGGCAACACCTTTAATGTTGAACCAAAGGAAGGAAGGAAGGAATGTTGAACCAAAACAACATCAATGACTGAAGGCATTTGGCAGCTTTCCTTTGTTGGGGCAAAAATTCTAAAGGGAGATTTCTTCAAAATTTTCGGGCTATGGTCTCCATCTTCTGCTAAGATTGCTACTTCAGTCATTGGTTTTAACTGATTCAATATAGAAAGTAGGAAAAAAGTTTTTCTTCTTTCAGTCCTACAAGTTTGTGAATAGGTTGACTCTTATGGACGGTGATAGAAGAGGTGAATTCTCCTTTTCTGCTTTTAGGCTATCTAGCTCTAGATTGAGTTCATCTTACTCTTTAAACACATGAAAAATAGAAAGAATTTGAGTTTCTGACTAGTAGTACTGCTTCAGGACTACCTACTTAAGTGTACTGCTGAAATAGGCAACATACTCAAAGTTTCTGAAAAGGTCCTAACACTACACCTTTAGTTGACAAGTGGCATCCTTCTAAAAAAAGGAAAAAGGTAAAATTTTCCAAGTCTTTTATATCACACTAACAGTTTTAAGTGTACAATATCTAAGCAATTTGCTGGTCACTCCTACTAAACCTATGATATGTGTAAATTCTTATAGAGACAACACAATTCAAGACCAAATTCATTAACAATTAGGCTTCAATTTGTCTTTGAATGATGTAACTCCCCTGTAATAGCATTAAACAAGATAAGTTTTATTTCTTTCTCATACAAATGTTTTGAGTTAGGTATTTTTTTTATTTGTTAAATGTTCTTGCTTTGTTGTGCTTGACATGCTTCACAGTGGTTATCTTATTTTTCAAAATGGTCTACTCAAATATAAAACACAAACACTCTCTCACAATTGCTGAAACTTGTATATATCACTTTTGTTCGCATTCCCATTAAAATAAGTCAGTGTTATCACCATTTATAGCTGCAAGAGTGCCTAAGGAATGTAGTCTTGGTTTTAGCAGTTATGTTCACGGCTACATATTGATTTGTCATAGAATTTGAGAAAACATATTGAATAAAAATAACCTGACTCTGCCTATTGTTTTTGTGGAATGTCTAAATTTATCATTTGTTAGATACAGAGCCTTTGAAACGTTCCTTAACCTTTGCTAAACTCAATTTTACTGCTCACAAAATAATTAAGGTAATAATTCAAAATAATTTATTTTAATATAAGTAGTGTCAACTTAAAAAAAAAACAATGTCCAAACCTTAAATTTGAGAGTTATGTTTTATTTGGTGGGAATTTTTAGGGCCTCAAGGCCAGGATACAGCATTTCAAGCAACCCTGAGAGAAGTGCTCTGAGGCAGTGGTGGGAGGAGTCAGCTTATATAGAAGTTTGCAACAAAGGGCAAGTAGACTGAACATCAGAAGATCACTGCTAATTAAGAAAAATCAGATATCTCAAGTTAAGGAATTTAGCTCTTTCTGTGTATGGGAAGACGCAAGAGTCTAGGCTCAGTGAAATCATTACTTTCATATGTATTTCAGCTAACTGAAGCCAGTATCCTGCATTTTTTCTACCCCCAAGCTTGACAGGAAGTGACTACAGACTGATGGCTACTAGATAGCAAATATTATTCTCCCTACTAGGCACTCTCTGGGCTCAGAAATTCACATTTGGAGGGCCAGGATCGCTGATGGCTGTGACATTCTTGTTTATTGGCATGGCAGGAAATATTCCATTTTTCAGTTTCTCCTCATGGTAAGGAAATTTGACCAGTGAGTGTTAGGGAGATATTTTCTGACTAATTTTTGTCCCATGGTGCTGGGGTGTTCATCCTAGATCAGCTTAAAGTTCTGCCACTCCAGGTGTTAATTTCTGCATTAGGCCTATTGATAGATAATAAAAGATTTTCTGGATCTTCTATCTTCTAACCTGTTAGAATCCAGGAGATAGTTCCCTTGTTGCTCTTCTTGTACTTAGAATCACACCATTATAATTATTGATTTTATAGAGATCTGTGTATCTGATTAACTACTTTATCTAGTCACCACTACATTTGTTGGAGGCCTGGATACATAGTGTAAGAGAAGATAATCTTATAAAAAAAAAAAAAAGAAGTAATGTAGTTAGTAACATTGACAAAGTCATATTGTAGTGGAGAGACAATGGCATACATAATTTGGAAACAAAGAGCAAATTAAAACAATTATTAGTATAACTAGTTGCAGTCTAGTTGCAGTAAACCATAAGTCCATAGAAGAGCCAGCTGGAGAAGCCAAATTTTGGCAGGATCAGGTAGAGAGGAAAAGATAACTGCTTTAATTTTATTTACAGAGACATACTTTTTCAACTTGCAGGTCAAAGCATAAGGGAGAAAAGGTTACTGGGAAACAGATTTAAGCTAGTATATTTTTCAAAGTCAAAGTTATTAATCATATTTATCAGTTCACTTAGTCCCATCTAATTGATTTCTGTTGATCTGAAGTAATCAGGTTTTTTATTAGTTTGTCATTTCTTATCCAGCTCAATGACATTACTTAAAGGCTCTCAGAAACTTAGATTTGTTTAAATAGTTCTTGTAATTTTTAATGAGTCTTTTTGAAAACCTCCATTTTGTAAAAGCAGTGTAAAATTATGCTAGTTTATAAAGGACAAAATGTAAAGTAGGGTGGTTAAAAATGTGAGTACAATGCAATTAACAGGAAATTTGGATATTTCTGAAACATATAACATTTTAGGATAATCATTGCAATTATGACTGATAGCATTATATCAGGACATATCAGATGTTACGGATTTCATATAAATTTTGAATTTATCTTAATGACCTTTATCCATACATTGCAGCCTAAAGCTTACCTCCAGTCATTTGACAATGTTTCTAAATTAAAAATATAAAATAAACGTAGTTTACCATTCTTTTCTGGGATGTCACAGAGATATTTCTTTGAAGTAGCCCAGAGTTAAAGCAGACTAAAAAAGCTTAGTAAAACTTTGATATTTTGGAAGTTAGTTAGAAGTATCAAAAATGTTTTAAAACACAACAGGATCTTAGATCAATGAAAGAATACTTATTTAACCAGTTATTAAAATAAATAAATTTAAATTAAAAAAAAAAAACAAGTATATAGCACTTAAGAGTGCAAAAACTCACACAGTCTGTTATCAAAAAGGAGCACTTCTAACAGAGAGAAAACAAATTGTAATCCTGCAATAGTTCACTCAACAAAATCCATTTAATTAACTTTAATCTAAATTTAGTTAATCCTGACTATATATAAAGCTTTCTTCTCTTCAGGATTCTTTTCCACAATCTTTCATCACTTCCTGTATCTAGTCTGTCTCTCATTTTCCATCAAATAAGACTAACTAATTTCTTCTTTTTCTTCAATAAAATGTAGCTTCATTCCTCATACTTTCTTACCGAAAACACACATTCTACTTTGCCCTGTTTACTGAGATGCTATTATATTGTTTTTAATAGTTTTAAATTATATGTTTAAATTAGAATCCTCAACTCTTAAACCCTTAATTTTTTAGTAAAAACTAAGAATTAAGAAATTATGAACAATTTTTCACACTAGCATTCTATAGATTGGTGAGCATAAACACCAGTAATAATTTTTTAAAACAATTGTCTTTTTTATAGAGAACATCTCAGGGTGACACCAAATATTTCCATTAATAGTCCTAAATACCTTTAATTTCTCTATTTAGTAATTGATATCTCCATGTCTTTTAGCTATTTAATAAACTTCCATCACTTACACTAACACAGGTTTAGAACTTTAAGTTACTAAATATATAGTGAGATCATTTTTAGTAGGCATTTCTAAGATATAATTATTTTAAAGAGTTTATCCTAAAGTTCTTATCTCATATTTACTTTAAAGTTTCATCATATTATTTTCCTTGTAACAGATATAATGTCTTATTTATTAAGCCTAAGTAAAATGAAGTATTATATTTAGTTTTTGATGACTTTTAATGACATGTCTTATATTCATTAGATCAACAAACATTAGTATCAGATATCAATTTAATATTGAATAGTTCTCAGTTCACATGAATTTGAAAGCTGTTTTGGCCAGTTTCTTTAAATGCAAGCACTTTTTATTAAAAATACATAGAGTTATTTATAAATCCAATTTTGATAATAACTTTTAAAAGTAGAGAAATCTCATATGTATAATTTGTACACAGACACAAACAGTCAAAGATAGGGATGGCTTCACTTAAAAGCTAGTTATGAGTCAGGTGTTAGGATGTAAACTTACTAGCTTACAAGTAGTTGGAGTGCATTAAAGTTGTTTGTTCAGATGACTAAAGCTTACTATCTGTGCTGAGGGGTAATTCCCAGAGATTTGAATTTTTAAACTGTCACTTTTCCCCTCTTTGTTTCAGGTCCTGTCTGACTGAGTTAAATAAGTCCTTGTAGCCTATATTTACATTTCTGGCTTTTAGAGATTTGCAAGAGAAAGTCAGTTGTTTTTAGTTTCCTAAAGAATGATTCTGTCAGCTAAAGATACTAGTATCAGTGACAAGATTCTAATGAAACAGAAATTTATTTTACTGGTATTATGTTTTAGAATTTTAGAGCTTAATCTGTCATGTTTTCAAAGGTTTGTATGAGGCACTCAGCAAACATCTTTCTAAGGTTACAAATTAAGCCCAAAGTAAAATCACTATCTTTATCTTATTAGCCCTTGTATGTTAGTTTCTATTTTTTTTTTACTTAATTTAAGATTATTTTATTTCCTTATGAGAGGAACTTTTTAACAAATGTTACAGGTGTCAATCAACCCTTGTTCAAAATTGGGCACACATTAAATCTAGCATTATGGGAGTTTTATTCTGTAGTGAACTTTCAACTATTTATACAAATGCCAAGAGATACTACACAAAACATCCACAGGAATTTTTTCATCTTTTTTTTTGAATTGTTCACAAACATTTCCTACATAACCCAACATACAACAGAGAAAGGTATATCTTTTTCTTTCAATTTGCATACAGTGGAAAAACAAGAATATATACATACATAGGTATATATTTTACAAAGTTTAGCTAAGAGACACAACCAATCTGATAGTTTAAATCTATAGGTGAGAAGTTATCTAATAAAAACAATCAGAATTTAGCATCAGTCACTTCCTTAACCAAGTATTATTCTGATTAATAAAACTTGCTATTAAGCTTCTGCTATATGCTTATACTAGTATTCCATCAATTGTGTTGCTTCCCACTTTAGTTCTTCACAAACAGAAAATTGTTGTAAAGTAGGGGCAAGTATTTGCAAAAACAAACAAAAATCCCCAGCTTATTATAAGCATGACTGTGTGGTGGAATTTCCTCCCAAGCAACGGGCTTTCTAATTGTTAATAATCACCAGAACTGAGTATGTCAAGATATTTTGCCTAAGTCCAAGAAGAGATGCCATTTATTTATATCCAACAGAGGACTGATAATTAAAATTAGTGTTACATTTGGGGGTAGGTTGGGGAGAATTCAGCCATTTGAAAAATGACCATCTTAAAAAAAATGACCACCAAAAATAGGTTCACTAAATTTATTTTAAAAATCAGAAAATGTTTCTTACAAAAGAGCATTACATTCTGCACACTGCTCTGAATAGAAGCCAGAGACATATGGACTACTGTTACTTTTCCTCCCTGTCCCACCACCCCAAACGTTACAGTGACCACAAAGCAAAATGTTCACAATAATTACATGGGCTGGGGTGGGGACCTCTTTAAACCACCAACAATGAACAAAAATTAAAATTCACTGCACTCTGCTGCTGTTTCAAAATTTCAAAGTTAGTTTTAGGACACCCTCCCCCACCCCCAACCCTGTTTGTAAGGAACTAAAACATTACATCTGGTGAATAGCAAAGGTTTTACTACATCTCAAATGCAGAATACCTATGAAGCAGAGGAATGTTGGCTTTTTAAACAGAAGCAGATCAAGCAAACAACAAAAAAAGATGCAGGACTCCTTCAGTTCTTCACTGCTGCTGCTGCTGCTGCTGCTGCTAAGTTGCTTCAGTCTGTCTGACTCTGTGTGACCCCATAGACGGCAGCCCACCAAGGCTCCTCTGTCCGTAGGATTCTCTAGGTAAGAGTACTGGAGTGGGTTGCCATTTCCCTCTCCATCAGTTCTTCACTAGTCTTAGAAAAACTTTCCAGAATACTGCTTCACACTGATTTGCAGCAAATACTGTACATTTTATATCTGGTCCTATGTTCCTGTAATGGTAATGATCTGATCTTTGGATCCTTCTAAAGGCTCCTCAATTATGATGGAAGCTTTTGACTCATGACTGATTTGTTTAATCCACTTACCACCTTTGCCCATAAGATCCAGCCAAATTTTTGGGAATAGTTACTTGTGTTGTGATAATAGGTCCACCAAGATCACCGTATGAGGCATGACCCCCTGCATAGGAATAATCATATCCAGAGCCACCCTGTGGTTCAGAAGCCATCTGCCACTCTGAGAGGCTCCATGTGTCTATTGCAGAGTCCCAGGTTTCATCAGCACTGAAACCAATCATGCCATGGTAACGGTGTCCAGGTCTTCCTCTTCTATAATAGGCCATTAAATCTCCTCCTCTAGGTGGTGGTGGTGGTGGAAGAGGAAAATTCCAAACTCTACTTCCACCCTGGCCAACTCGTCCAGGAGGGGGTGAAAGAGGTCCTTGACAAGGTCTCATATCATCATAATCTCTTCTGGAAGGAGGCATGGGACCCCCCACCCAGACCAGGTAGCATTCCGTCAAAGCCACCTCTTCCCTGAACGGGGATTCCCACAGGACGTCCACGGTGGTCATCAAACATCATTGTAAAACCACCATAATTATAGATTTCATCATAAAAATTGGGATCATGAGGTTGAGCATGTCCTTTAGTGGGAGACTCAGATATAAGATCAAGGATGATCTTTATGAACTCTCCAAACCTATCAGGTTTTCCCCCAGTAAGAACGACTGTGTCAGTAGATTGAGGACAACATTCCTGGAAAAGCTTGACTGTTGTCTGAGTGTTCTCTTAAAGTTCTTTGATTTTAGCACCTTTGACTCCAATAATTCCTCCTGCTGTGCTCTGATGAATCAATAGTCTCATATCACAGTCAAAGTCGCTTCCTTTATAGTGTTGGCAATGTAAGCATTCCACAACATCAGATTCAAGTGGGAGCTGGCTGGTTGTGGTGGGTGATGGCAACTGCAGGCCGTCTTCCAAGGTAGGGATGATTTTCTTCAGAAATTCTCCAATCATTTCAATATCAGCACTGATGCTCAATATGCGCTGGGAGTCACTGCTGTCTGGGACTGAAACACTGGCAATTGTAGTCTGTACAGAGAGCCTTAATATTCTTGCCTCCTTTTCCTATCACTGCCCCAGCATTCTTGCTTTGAAGCAGAATGCATAATTCAACCATCTCATCAGTATTTCTAAATCTTTTAAAAGCTTGTTCCTCTTCCATATCTTCAGCAGGGCATTTACCAAATTTGACACTGGTTTTGGTAAAGGTTTCCTCTGTTCATTTTCCATTTTCTTGTATTCAGGGGACACACCAATCAGTTATTAAATATATCTTTCTAGGGAAGAACTGAAGTGTTCTGGGCAGGACCAACTGACACCCTAGTGCTGTAGTAGCCCTGCAAGGCTACCATCCCTGTGCTACAGTGCTTCCTCAGCCAGTCACAGAGAGACAGAGAACATAGTTTTTAGTTTTTATTTACTTTATATAGCCCAGATAACTCTATTGTTTAGTGTGTTCAGTTAATATTCTCTTCGTGGCAATCTATATGCCTTGTCTTATGATAGCACACTGGGGAATTATTCCCCAATGAAACATGTCTATCCTACAATATAATTAAACAAGAGATGCAATTATCTTATAGAAGTGCATTTAAATATACCAATTTTGTATACTTTCATCTAAATTCTATTGATTTTTATACCTTTAACTTTAGCTTTCTTTAGGATCTGATCAACATGCTTTTGGAGAAGGCAATGGCAACCCACTCCAGTACTCTTGCCTGGAAAATCCCATGGCCAGAGGAGCCTGGTAGGCTTCAGTCCATGGGGTCATGAAGAGTCAGACACAACTGAGTGACTTCCCTTTCACTTTTCACTTTCATGCATTGGAGAAGGAAATGGCAACCCACTCCAGTGTTCTTGCCTGGAGAATCCCAAGGATGGCAGAGCCTGGTGGGCTGCCATCTATGGGGTTGCACAGAGTTGGACACGACTGAAGTGACTTAGCAGTAGCAGCAACATGCTTTTTTCTTAGAGGAGGAGCTTTAGAAAATTTTTGATGTTGTTTCTGTTGCTGTTCCCTGTCCATTTTATCTACTTTTAAATAAAAAGCTCTGGGATCCCAAGAATGGCATTGAGCCAAGGAGGCCAGGCCCTTTGGCCTAACTGTTATACCAAATTATTGCTTGCCAGATATCTCAGTGTAAAATTTTCTAGCCCCTTTAAACATATATTTTAAAACTGGGGTAAATTGAAAGACTTGCTTGGCTTTTAACACAGGGTACCAGTAGCTGTTCCCTTTTAGCCTATTTAACCTGAAGTAGTGTAGTAATATCAAATTTTGTTTTAATCACATAAATGTCCATTTTATTTATTCCATTATAGATAGCCATCCAAAGATTTCTTTATTCATTTGAGATAACTCCTTTTAAGAAAGTTCTACCTTGTTGGAAATTATAGCCAGACTTACCTTGCAAGTTTTTTCCTGTTGACATTATAATTATTCTAATGCTCTTAACATTCAAAAAATGAAGATCATAGTGTCCAGTCCTATCACATCATAGCAAATAGATGGTGGAAATGTGGAAACAGTGTCAGATTTCATTTTCTCGGGCTCCAAAATCAATGTGGATGGTGACTGCAGTCACAAAATTAAAAGATGCTTGCTCCTTGTAAGAATAACTATGATAAACCTAGACAGTGTATTAAAAAAACAGAGACATCACTTTGTCAACAAAGGTCTATATAGTCAAAGCTGTTTTTTTCTAGTAGGCATGTATGGATGTGAGAGTTGAGCCATAAAGAAAGCTTATTGTCTAAGAATTGATGCTTTCAAAGAGAATCCCTTGGATAGCAAGGAGATCAAAGCAATCAATCCTAAAGGAAATCAGTTCTGAATATTCATGGGAAGTACTGATGCTGAAATTCCAGTACTTTGGGGACCTAATAGGAAGAGCTGATTGATTGTAAAAGACCCTGATGCTGGGAAAAATTGAGGGCAAGAGGAGAAGGAAGCAACAGAGGACAAGATGGTTGGGTGGCATCATTGACTCAGTAGACATGAGTTTGAGCAAACTCAGCGGGAAAGTGAAGGATAGGGAAGCCTGAAGTGCTGCAGTTCATGGGGTCACATACAGTTAGACCAGACTTAGCAACTGAGCAACAGTAAATGCTCTTATTGACATCTGTAAGACACATTGAGGGGCTTTGCAGGTGTCACTAGTGGTAATGAACCCACCTATCAATGCTGGAGACATAAGAGACATAGCTTTGATCCCTGGCAGTTGGAAAGATCCTCTGGGGAAGGAAATGGCAACCCATCTCAGTATACTTGCCTGGAGAATCCCATGGACAAGGAACCTGGTGGGTTACAGTCCATGGAGTAGCACAGAGTCAGGCATGACTGAGCGACTAACACTGACACTGTCAAGATCAATTGAGGGGAAGCAAAGACCACAAAGGAAGTTTTCCAGACTAGTTTTTTTTTTTACTCCTCTTAAACAACAGAAGGTTTTTTTTTTGTTTGTTTGTTTGTTTTGTTTTTGAAATACAGCTGTTTATAATGTGAGCACTCTAGATTCACTAATTAGTTTCTCCAGTTTTAAAGGATTTATCATTTGGTTATCAATAAAACATACATCAATAGTGATTTAAACCATTAAGACACAAAAGATTGCTCCATAAGAGAGTGGGGGAGGATGTAACCTAAATCCAGAGAATTTACTCTCAAAAATAGTATGACAAAAGCCAAGTTTTCAAAAACATAAACAAACAAAACACACAAATACAAAATGTCCTGGGAAGATCAGTTAGAACATTTTCTTTTTTTTTCTAATTTTATTTTATTTTTAAACTTTACATAATTGTATTAGTTTTGCCAAATATCAAAATGAATCTGCCACAGGTATACATGTGTTCCCCATCCTGAACCCTCCTCCCTCCTCCCTCCCCATACCATCCCTCTGGGCCGTCCCAGTGCACCAGCCCCAAGCATCCAGCATCGTGCATCGAACCTGGACTGGCAACTCGTTTCCTATATGATATTTTACATGTTTCAATGCCACTCTCCCAAATCTTCCCACCCTCTCCCTCTCCCACAGAGTCCATAAGACTGTTCTATACATCAGTGTCTCTTTTGCTGTCTCGTACACCGGGTTATTGTTACCATCTTTCTAAATTCCACATATATGCAGTTAGAACATTTTCATCTCAAAGACACCGAGAAATGGAAGTTTCCCCCTAGAAGGCATTTGTTTAAGGTTTTATTGGATTTTAGCCTTAACTACACAGGCAATAAAAGAGTCCACTTAAGATTTAGGGTGAGAGTTCCTTTAATTTCCAATTGAGTAAATAGTTGTAAGTTTTGGGTGTACATTTATTTAGCTGGGGTATTTCCAATTTCTTGTTCCTTTTTCTTTTATTTAGACACCTTGATTTCCCATCTGAAATCAGTTTGTGGAGATAAAATTCCTAGTGACAACAGTGTGGTGGGCCAGTGTGTGCTGCTTGAGAGCTTAACTTCTCTGGTTTTGCCCCAGGGTTGTTTTAGCCCCATATTACATGCCTTGGGTCTCCCAGTGGAGTATAAGACTTCCATGGTCAGTCCTTATGTACTTTTCTGGTTGAGTAGTTTGTTAATTACATGAGTGAGTTTCCCTATAGGAACAAGCGAACCATGTGAGGGCTTGCCTCTACCAAGTCTCTCAGACACCTGAGACACCATTTCCAGTCAGGAGGAGAGAATCCCTTCTTCAGAGATCAGAAGGTCTCATAAGATTTCAGTTTTATTTTGACAAACTCTATTAAGGTAGCCAACTCAAGGAAAAATGGCAGGCCAGTCTTCCTCCAGATAACTCAGTCCCAACTTGCTCAGTGTTTAACTGGGCAAGTCTTCCCAGCTTCTAAACTAAGGCTAACCACTAAGTATCCAAACTGAATCTTCCCAGTGCCTTAACCCTGAGGAACATCTGGTCAGCTCCTAACTGAGCAGAACTTCCCAGTCCTTCAACTGAGGATATCCCACCCACTGTCTATACTGAGAAATCCAGATACTATTTCTCAAAAAAAAATTTTTCAAGGATAACTGATTCCCCTAATGAATAAAACTCAGGATCATCAACCAATACAGGGGATCCGAGAACTAGGAGAGACTCACTCAAATCCTTCTGGACTCCCTAAGGTGATGTATGGGCATAAGAGGCCTCTGCTGGTACCAAGGCTCTGGATCTTCATAGAGTTCAGAGAGAGGGGAGGAGTCTACTCTGGGTCCCTTCATGGTCACCAAAAATGTTGACTTAAAAACAGAAAGCTATGTTTTTATTTGGTGGGAATTTTTAGGACTTTAAGTCCAAGAGATAGCATTTCAAGTACCCCTGAGATAACTTCTCCAAGGAGGCATGGGGAAGAGTCAGATTATATAGAGGACTGCAACCACAAGTAGTCTAAACATCAAAAGATTATTGTTAATTAATGAAACCTCTATGCAGGACAAGAAGCAATAGTTAGAAACAGATGTGGAACAAGGCTGTATATTATAATCCTGCTTATTTAACTTATATGCAGAGTATATCATGTGAAATGTCAAGTTGGATGACTCACAAACTGGAATCAACATTGCTGGGAGAAATATCAACAACCTCAGATATGCAGATGATACCACTTAATGGCAGAAAGTGAAGAGAAACTAAATAGACTCCTGATTAAGGTGAAAGAGGAGGGTGAAAAGACTGGCTTAAAACTCAACATTCAAAATATGAAGATCATGACATCTGGTCCCATCACTTCATGGCAAACATTTGGGGGAAAAGTGACAGATTTTATTTTCTTGGGCTCCAAAATCAATATGTATGGGGACTCTAGCCACAAAATTTACAGACACTTGTTCCTTGGAAGAAAATATAGGACAAAACTAGACAGTGTATTAAAAAGCAGAGACATCACGTTGCCAACAAAAGTCCATCTAGTCAAAGCTACGATTTTTCAGTAGTCATGTGTGGATGTGAGAGTTGAACCATAAAGAAGGCTGAGTGAGTGAGTGAGTGAAAGTCACTCAGTCATGTTCAACTCTTTGTGACCCTATGGACTGTACAGTTCATGGAATTCTCCACGCCAGAATACTGGAGTGGGTAGCCTTTTCCTTCTCCAGGGAATCTTCCCAACCCAGGATCAAACCCAGGCCTCCCACATTGCAAGCAGATTATTTGCTAGATGAGCCACAAGGGAAGAAAGCTGAGCACCTAAGAATTGATACTTTAAAATAGTGGTGCTGGAGAAGACTCTTGAGAGTCCCTTGAACAACAAGGAGATCAAACAATCAATCCTAAAGGAAATCAACCCTGAATATTCATTTCAAGGACTGATGCTGAAGCTGAAACTGAAGCTCCAATAGTTTGGCCACCTGATGCAAAGACCTGATTAATTGGAAAAGACCCTGATTCTAGAAAAGATTGAAAGCAGGAGGAGAAGGGAGTGACAGAGGAGCAGACTGTTGGATGACATCACTGACTCAGTGGACATGAGTTTGAGCAAGCTCCAGGAGTTGATGAGGGACAGAGAAGCCTGGTGTGCTACAGTCCATGGAGTTGCAAAGAGTCAGGCACAACTCAGTGACTGAAACACATCAACAGCAACCAAAGGAAAACCAGATACCTCAAGTTAAAGAATTTAGCACTTTCTATGTATGGCAAGATGCAGGAGTCTAAGTTCAATGTAATCATTCCTTTCTTACATATCTCAAGCTATCCTGCATTTTTCACATCCTTCCAAGCTAAATAGGGAGTGGCTGCAACTTAATGGTTGCTGGATAGCAGATATCATTCTTCCTACTGGGCATCCTGTGGGCTCAGAAATTCACATTTTAAGACACAGGATCACTGATGGCTGTGACATACTTGTTTACTGGCATGGCAGGAAATACTCCATTTCTCAATGGTTTCAATTACTGTGAAATGTTAATGTCAATATACTGGCTTTCCTGACAGCTCAGTTGGTAAAGAATCCACCTGCAATGCAGGAGACCCCATTTCCATTGCTGGGTTGGGAAGATCCACTGGAGAAGGGATAGGCTACCCACTCAAGTATTCCTGGCCTTCCTTTGTGGCTCAGCTGGTAAAGAATCTGCCTGCAGTGCGGGAGACCTGGGTTTGATTCCTGGTTTGGGAAGATCTCCTGGAGAAGGGAAAGGCTACCCATTCCAATATTCTGGCCTAGAGAATTCTATGAGCTGTATAGTCCATGGGGTTGCAAAGAGTCAGACACTTCACTTCATGTGTAATTTCATATAATTCTCACACCATTTATACATAATATTATTGCGTGATTCAAACAATATATATATGCATATATATACACACAATCTCTATAATGATATATATAAAAACCTCAGTCTTACACCTATGTTTTCCTGATTCCAACTTGTTCTCTATAATCAAAGATATTTCCAAAATCAAAATTTTGATCTCTGTTTATTCTTGTGTAAAGACTTCCAAATCCCTGTTAATCTTGGTTAAGGCAAAATACGTAGTATGTCTTATATTCAAATGACCTTAATAGGATCTTCATTTAATTTGTTTTACACACACACACACACACATATATATATAATTTCAGTTTCTAGAAGAGACAGTATTTGATTTTCTGTGTCCCTTTACTATTTTTTCATTTTCCTGGGAATACCTATCTGCTTCCATTCAGGTTTCACATATTAATCTAAAATCCCTTGCCATTATTGGTCCTACATTGGTAAGTAAAGCAGACACCATTCTTTTTCTCATGGAGTTTCTATCCTCACAATTAAGTAGGACTTAGGAGTAATAAACAAACAGACAAAATCATTATTTTCAAATAGGAGATATTCAAAGATAATATTGAGTTAAGTGCAAAATAAGGAGGTAGTAGTTGAGGAATACCTTCTGATAGAGATTACCTAAATTATGGCCTGAAGGAATGAAAGGAATTGGCTACTCTAAAAGGTATAGAGAAAATCGGACATAAAGTATCTGAAATGGGAAAGAACATAGCATATACTAGAGTCAATCAGAGAACTACTGATTCTAGAAAATATTGAACCATGGAGAGAGTAAAGTGACAGTAGAGAAGCAAAAGTAGGCCAGACAAGAATCAGTCCCATTGTCTATTTTAGTCTAAGTCAATGAGAGATATTGGACAGATAAGTGGCATGACCACATGTTTTGGTGTTTTGAAGAGAGTAGTTTAGAGAAGAGCAAGAATGACAGAGGAGTCAAATGTGGTAGAAGAGTCATACTTGAGAGAAAAAAAAATATATATATATATATATATATAATGGCTTGTTTTAGCTAGTTTAGGACCTGAATTTTATGTTCATGGTGATCTAACCATCTCTTTATGTGATTTGATTTTTTTGTCCTAAGAAAATTTAGCTAAGTTTTGAATTTCAGCAATCATTAAAAAAAATTAGACACTGTAAAAGATAGATAAAAATGCTTGATAAAGAAAGATATTTGAGTTTGAGTGTTAGAATAGTTTCAGTCACAGATAAATTAAGATGTAGAAGTGTAAGGAACTAAGTATATTTGTAGTACACTTATGAAAATGATCATGAAACATAGAATCTATGCTATAAAAAGTTAAGCTAATTGAATTGATATATTAGGTGAATGAAATGACAGGCTTGATGGATTAGTTATTGATGAATTCAAAGTTTTATAGCATTGAAAACCCAAAGCACATGAACTTGAGTATTGAGTGATGGTTCTCAAAGAGTATGTGTGCATGCTCTTAGTTGCTCAGTCATGCCCAACTCTTTGCAGCTCAATGGACTGCAGCCTTCCAGGCTCCTCTGATCAGGTGAAATACTTGAATCTTAGAATCCTAGGTGGTATTGTTATTAGTGATCATGGGCTCTGTGGTTTGTAATTGAGGGTGAGTGGTTGAGATTGTATGTTGGAAAAGATGGAAATGAAAAATATAAACTCTTGGATGAATCCTCCACATTGAAGTTGAAGACATTGATGTCACAGGAATAGTGGAAGAAAAGAATAATGAATAAAGTTATTCTTAAATCTCCCATGTAAAGATTACAAAGGGATCAGTAGATTTGTGAATTCCTGCATTGGAGAGAGGAAGAGAAAACAGATCTTTAAATAAAGGATAACCTTTTAAGCACAGAGTTTTACAGAATGGAGGTGGAGAAACAGATTGGGTGTAATAACTGATATCAAGGAGAACAGTTACCTCAATTGTTGGCTATGAGATATTTAAGGCAAAAAAGACTCCATGGAAAGAGTTGCAAGGAATTCTTATCATTTTTTCTAATTACTCTACATTGTATTTAGAGTTATAAAATCTATCAAAATGTTTCAGTTTGTAAATTGTTATTTGAATTAAGAGGATATTTTATACATTTTACCAAGATTGTTGGTCAGCTTGTTTTATTTTTTGTCTACAATTTTAAAACTTAGAGAAAACTTTGTTTTCAGTCGTACTTTTAATAGAGGATAAAAATCTGAGTTGCACTGTGTATCTTTTCACTAACGTTAGTTCATTCCTCTCTTAATTCACAATTCTTAATAAAATGACCTTCCTCTCATTGTTTTATTGTATTGTGTTTTGCTTCAGATAATCTATTATTCAAAGCATATCCTATTAAGCATAATTCTTTGTAAGCTGGGTTGCCTTTCATGTGAAAAGGTTCATTCATGTTACAAGAAATGATTTTGTACTTCTTGCATTTAAAGCATTATGTCACATTCAACCAGCTGAGGAAAAGACAAAGGCACTGCTCTGTGATGAAAGGGCCTACAATATAACTTACCTCATCTTTAAACCTTTTTTCTTTGAAAGAACTTAAGTGCTTTAGTCCAATTTTCATAATTAGAGTTAGAATATCATGATTAGAATTTTGACTGACAGAGAAGATCCCAGAGACATTATTGATAATAAAATAGTTATCAGGTACTAGGGACTAGGCTAAATATTTTTCATTTGTTATGACAAAAGCATCATACTTATAACAGCAGTATGAGTGGGGTGCTACTATTCAAATTGCCATTTTAGCTATGAAATTACTAATGCTTATTTATAATGATGTAATATGTCCAAAATAATGTCAGTAAGTGACTCAGGTCACAAAAACAACATCAGTCTGTTAAAAATCTCCATATATCTAACAATTATTCTCAATAACTACTTGCAATTATTTCTACTTTCTTGTATTCACTTGGTAGACATCATCTCTATTTGTTGTGCTTTAATATTTGGGCCATTTTAATATATATGTGTAAGATAATTTAAAAACATATGTCATTTTCATATTTATTTTTCAAAATTAAGTATGACAATGATAATGTATATTTAATCATTTTATAAAATTAGGAGCCAAAAGATAAAAAGTCAAATAGAATATCAAGGTGTTGAAAATGAGCTTTGTGAGATATTTTTTTCCTCTCTTTCTCTCTCACTTACTTCATTTTTTGCCTCGGATACTTGATCTCATCTAGCCTAGCATTCACTTGCCTGAAAAATATATAATTAAAACTCAAGTGTTAATCATTATGTGTGTGTGTGTGTGTGTGTGTGTGTGTGTGTGTGTGCTCAGTTGTGTCCAACTCTTTGAGACCCAAAGTACTATAACCCACCAGGCTCCTCTTTCCATTGAATTTTCCAGGCAAGAATACTGAAGTAGGTTGCCATTTCCTACTCCAAGATATCTTCCTGATCTAGAGATCAAACCCTCATCTCTTGTGTCTCCTGCACTGGTAGGCAGATTCTTCACTACAGTGTCACCCGGGAAGCCCATTAATCATTATATTATTACTTAATCAAATGCCAAGATAATTGTGACAACTCAGTTTCATAAACTCTATATACTGAATGAGTAGTTTGCTCATGGTAGTAGTGTGTTTAGTGGTAGTGAAAGTAGTAGTGTGTGTATGCACCGGGCAGTGGTGTGGGGTTAGTGTAGCTGCACTCTCCCTTTGTCCTGCATTTCTATTCTTCTGTTTCTAGTTGTCGTTGTTACTAGCACACCAGGCTAAATTTGAGTAGGAGATTTTTGTAGAAGTGTTTCCTTGGGATTTGAAACCTGAATTTTAAAAGAAAAGGAATAGTTTGCAAAAGAAAGCAGCTATAACATGGATATATAATACTATTATATTATATATATTATATATAATGTTATTATATAATATATATATATATTTATATAATTTATTTAGAGGCATAAATAGTTTAAAAAGCAATTTCTCCATAACAGTTGTAGATGACTGAGGTCCCCTTAAAAAATAAAGAATATCAATGCCCTTTGAAAAGTAAGAAGTTAACTTTGCTATGTCTATAATTTTTTTTCTTTGATTCTACTAAAACATGCTGTATTTCTTGGGAAAATTTTTTTCCCTCTGAAATTCCATTTCACCTTTTAATTATATGGTAAATTTTGAACTAGGTATTTAATGTAGTAACTAAATAGCAATTCTGGCTGACAAGGCAATAGATGAAAACGAGAGTCATCCAACATGTGCAGCATAAATAATTCATTTTTAGAACTCAAAGAGGCAAGGAAAGTTGCTCATAAGTGTTTTGTACTGATTATCAGAAGAACTGATGGTTGGGAAAAGCTTTCTAAAAATGTAGGACACTACAACCTAAATATTGCCATGGAGATAGTAGCTGCCATAGCAAAAGAATAATTGCAAAGAAAAATATGCCAGAGTTTATGGGGGGAAAGATGGAAGGACAATTACATGAATTAAAGTAATTGGAAAGAATGTATGATTTTCACTTAAAGAAAGGTGAAGAATTAAAACAAAGCAAGAGTGGTGACATATTTGTAGTATCATGGTTAAATAAAGATAGCATGGAAAGAAATGCTAGAGATATGAGAAAAGTTAAGGTGATAATTGAATGATTTAATGTTAATACATTCAAAGTTACGAGTGATAAAACACTGAAAGGATTACATCAAAAATAATATGTACTATAAGAATAGATTGTGTAAATATATTTTAAAAACTGTTGGCCAGTATATTGTAAAATAAAGATTGAAGGAGCTCTAAAGGACTTATGAAGTTTGTTAAAATTCTTCAAACATGTGAATTCTAATTTACTCTTGAAGTTGTCTGGTAAATATTAACTCCCTATACATTGTTATCTTTATATTGTTGTTTTTCTAAGTGATCACACCTAAATTAAGATTGAAATGTTAACTTTTAAAAGAATTTATATGTATTAAAATGGATTTCTTACTGAAAAAAACATGCCATTTTGGATGAAGTCATTCATTAGGAGTCATTTGGTCAAGGAGTTTGCCTAGCTCTTTAAGAAACACAGTCCATGGCATCTCATAGAGTTGGACATTACTGATCAACTAACACTTTCACTTTAAGAAACATGGGCCAAATTTCTTCATTTTCTCAACCTTCATGAATATTTCTAACAGCGTGTGAAAATATAGAAGAGACTCATTCTTCTTTAAAACTTACTTTGCTGTGTTTGATAGGCTTGACATTTTCTTCAATACTCAAAAATATATGGGGATAGAAAAGCATTCTTTTTTTCTGAAAGAGCTGAACATTGTATCAGAATTTGGTTGACTTTACTCTAAAGAAGCCTACAATTACCTAATGTTGGCTACCAGAAGTCATGACCAAGTTAACAGAAAGTAGAAGAAGAAGAAGAAGAAGAAGAAAAAGCTTTCTTTCTGAATGTATCCTGAAATCTCAGTGTGTTTTTTTTTATCTGCAGTATACATTTACTTTATCAAAACATCATCCAAACTTGTGGAAATGTCATTGACAAAAGCATGGGAGGAAATATTATGCTATTTGTGAGTAACCTGTTTAGAATGTTTTTATTCTCCTTCACTCGTGGCTCAGTCTGTAAAGAATCTGGCTGCAATGTAGGAGACCTTGCTTCAATTCCTGGGTCAGCAATATTCCCTGGAGAAGGAAATGACATCCCACTCCAGTATTCTTGTCTGGAGAATCCCATGGACACAGGAGCCTGGCAGGTTACAGTCCATGGGGTTGCAAGAGTCGGAACTACCATCATTCTCCATATAATCACCCACACAAATAAGATAGGATATATGAAACCATGCTATAGTAAATAGAAATATAGATTTGAATGGTGAAATTCCATGACACTCCCCAGCTACAAAGTGGCCATCTGGTGAATTCCATATGTGATTATGTATATACTTGGATTATCCTTAAAGTGAGAGCCAAATATCCATTTAGGGGATGTATAAATAAAACTATTAAAACATTTTTATTACAGTGTTGTATGAGTTATAATTCTATAAACTACAATGCTTAACAGTCATGTTCTTATTTATAATTATTCCCTTACCCCCAAATATGTAAAAATATCTTGCTTTTTATATCACTTGAAAACATCCCTTTCTTCTTTCTATTTAATTAATAATGTCAAAGTGAAAAAAAAAAGTTGTTTACTTTTAAAGAGTAATTCTTTATTCTTTGAAGTAATACTTATTCCTGCAAAGATCATTGTTTTGGTATATGATTTTGTTGTGGGAAAAGAAGACTCATGAGGAACAAATTGACTGACTTTTTCTTTACAAGCTCAGTCAAGTTTGCTTAAAAAAGCAAAACAGAACAGAATCTAAGTCCCATGACTGTCTATGTAAACAGTAAATATGTATTGAAGTCCAACTAAAACCTTTTTAAAGATTAAATACATTAAATAATCAAGATGGCATTGCATCCACAGTCACTATAATCTTTATTTCAGAATAAGAATAAACTACATTTATGCTATATTCTCCCAAATACTTCCTAAGAACATCTGCTTGTATCAAGACTATTTGTTTTGGTTCTTGCTAGCTTATACATTAATTTCCACAAGATATATTTTTAAAGTCAAATGAAACTTTGAAATTATCTCAATGGAAAAAATATATATAGGTATAGTTGAGGATCAATACATTGCAGATGTCAGTCTCATTAAAATCCTCTGATGCTCTTTTACAGCTGTTAGTGTGGTTTTTGTATATAAAACTTGCTGGTAATGAATTTATGTTATAGGATGAAAGATTCCCAGATTGTAAGTTAGCATGTTTCAGCTTCACTCAGGTTTCCCCCCTCTCTTAATAAACCATCTATCTCATAATTATATCACTAGCAGCAGCATCCTTTAAATTTTGATTACTCATGGTTTTGAAATATGTTTAAAATGAAAGTGAAGAATATAGCACAAAACTAAATAGAAAACATAGAGAGTAAAAAAAAAAAAACCTAACTGAAACATAAACCTACAATTTGAGCTTGAAATAGCAACAATGACTAAAAGTAAATGGAAGACTACAACTGGAAGCATTTATCAACTTATTTTGATTATACAATGATAAATGATTTTATAGATGACTGGAATCATTGTTGTTTTTAAGTTGTCATGTAGCTCTTTAATAAGAATCTGAGAAATGTATGGGATACCTTATTACAAATTTCACTGAAATAATGCATATGTATTAAGCATCTACTCTGTTGCCCTCACTATTTAATTTTATGATATTAAATCTCCCTATTAGAGTGAAGACATTACATGGCTGAGGTATAGTTCACACTTTTCTTTCTGGGTCACAAACCCATCCAGTATATATTTTCCTGGTCCCCAGTGGTTTAAAAATAATGGAAATACTTGGGAGTTGTCAGAATTCCCACATTGATTACTTGGCCTATGGAGTAAGAATTCCTATGATAGAGAAGGCAACATGGAAGCCTACGATACTTCTTTCACCCTGGTCAGGATATTGAATTAAAAACAGTATCCTGGGATGAATGACAATGCACCCATAAGATGCAGGATACATGTTTCCCATCATGACCACATTTAATCACTGTCTTTTACCCCAGAAAAGCAAGATGGATACTGGAAGGTAGCTGGACTTCCAGACACTCAACCAATTAGTAACCCTAATTGCAATTATAAATATATTATCTTTATTAGAATAGGATAACATGGCCTCAGGTACAGATAAAAGACATTTTATTAAACAAATATACTTTATAATATTCCATAAGGGAGAAGAATACTGAGTTTTGATTAACAAAAGACAGACTGTAGTATATACATTGATAGTCTTGTTTGAGGGTTACATTATTTCTCATCTTCTGTAAATTATCATCCAAAGGGATGTGAACCATCTGCATATTCTGACGGCATCATGTTAATTGACAATGAACAAATGTAACAAGTAGTCTTAGAAGTCTTGTGGAGGAATGTATACTTTACAGGGTGGAAAATGAAAATATAAAAGATTGAGAGTAATATTTAGAGGTTAGTAATTTAGTTCATTCTAGGCATTCACTGTTGGTAAAATTGTAGAACTAGGGATATTCTACATTGCCAATGAGATTGTGAGTTGGTACAACTACCCTAAAGAATAGATAAAGTTTCTTATAAACATACTTTCTGCTTGACCTTGATATTCCACTCCTGGGTATTTAGAGAAATGGAAAATTCACACAAAAACCTGAAAACAAATATTTATAGCAGTTGTATTTATAACTGTACCAAATTCACTGGAAATTGCCCCAAAATTCAATTGGTGAATGAATAAACAAACTGTAACATATCCATACAGTGAAACTTTTCTTGACAATTAAATGAAATGAACTATTTACAACTGGGACAGTTTGGATAAATCTCAAAGACAGTATCCTGATTGGAAGAAGTCAATCTCAAAGGTTACATGCTGTATAATTCCATTTATATGACATTCTCAAAAAGACAAAATCATGGTGCTGAAAAGCATATGGTGCTATATATTATGGATCAGGGGAAACTAGTAAAGGAATTTTGGATAAGTGATGGAACTGTTCTGTATACTGACTTTTATGTTTACCACACAAATATTAGGGCTTCCCTGGTGGCTCAGCTGGTAAAAAATCCACCTACAATGTGGGAGACCTGGGTTTAATCCCTGGTCTGGGTTGGGAAGATCCCCTGGAGAAGAGAATGACTAACCTCTCTAGTATTCTGACTTGGAGAATTCCATGGACTGAATAGTCCATGAGGTCACAAAGAGTCAGACATGACTGAATGATTTTCACTTTTCACTTTCACACAAATATTAAAGTTCATAGACCAAAATAAGTAGAATTAATCATCAAAAAATGTTTTTTAGTAAAAAAAAAAAAATTACAAATTGTATCTCTCCCTCCAATTGGTAGGAATTTAACTCAAGCCTGAACATCCTCTTTCACCTTTCACTTCTGGAGGAAGCACACTCCACATAAGAACATGCTCCACAACTGATCTGGCCTACCACAAAGTGATAAGCAAAGCTGCCAACCTTAAATTTTGCTTATTACAGGGAAGAGCACTGAAGCAAGCCTATTTTATGATATAAGCAACTTCTCTATTGGGCTATATTACCTGACACACTTTAAGGTACTAGAAGATAAGCTTCTAGTGTATACAGTAAGATTATTTGTAGAGTTTATGGCAAGGTCTTAGAGGAAGGAGTGTCTGGAGACCCTTCCTCCAGTGGGCCTTGGTTGTTGATAAGGACACCAAGAAGAATCTAAGGTCTTCTGCATTGCAAGAAAATTCATTAACAATAAGGAAAGAAAGAACAATAAGGAACAAAGAATTGGACACACCTGAGCACATACAAAGAATGAACAAAGAGAATACCTCAAGAGAAAGGTGGTCTGTTCCAAGGGACAAAAATGGCCCTGAAGGCCTGGGGTACAGTGTTTTTAAGGAATGATTATTTGCATAATCCAAGGGGGTAGTTGATTGACAGCTTTGGTTGACAATTATAGGTTATATAACAGGATGCTCTACCACACACTTCTTTCCATAATTCCAACTATTATAATTAGATATTTGTATTCATAGAATATTTATGAGCAGTTAACAAGTACGATGGTCACCAAAATTAACTTTAATACAGTATAGTGTGAGGTGGCTGCACATGTTAAAGTAGAGAAAATCCCTCCAGTTGGCGGGTAGGGGTTTTATTATGGCCCTTTGACTATTTTGGGGAGCTAGTGGTAAAGAGCCCCCCTGCTAATCCAGGAGACGTAAGAGACAGGGATTGGATCCCTGGGTTAGGAAGATCCACAGGAGGAGGGCATGTTAACCCACTCCTACATTTTTGCCTGAGAATTCATGGACAAAGAAGCCTGGTGGGCTATAGTCAGTAGGGTTGCAAACAGTCAGACATGACTGAAGCAATTTAGCACGAATTACTATCCTTGGAGTACTAATGGACATATTAGGGGCAGGGCTGGTAAATTTCTTGGTGGGGTTAGGCATCTATTGGATGGTCAGCTGAAAGGGCCATCTTTCCTTGCTCTCAGCTAATTTCCTGCCTATCTGTTACAACAGAAAAATCATAGTGCAAAATCCCAGATTATGGAGCAAGGCCATGTCATCTGAGGTGGATACTTAAGTACCTTTAGAAAACATTAGTTGCCCTAGAACAAGGTTTTGGCAGACAATGTCAACCTCATGGGGGAACATGAAGTATTCACATGTTCAAAACTTCCCTTGATTAACTGGGATCTTTTAGACCCTAGAGTCATGGAGCTGAACTAGACGAGCAACAATGAGAGTACATCATGAGAAATGCTGGAGTGGAAGAAACACAAGCTGGAATCAAGATTACCAGGAGAAATATCAATAACCTCAGATATGCAGATGACACCATCCTTATGGCAGAAAGTGAAGAGGAACTCAAAAGCCTCTTGATGAAAGTGAAAGTGGAGAGTGAAAAAGTTGCCTTAAAGCTCAACCTTCAGAAAATGAAGATCATGGCATCTGGTCCCATCACTTCATGGGAAATAGATGGGGAAACAGTGGAAACAGTGGCAGACTTTATATTTCTGGGCTCCAAAATCACTGCAGATGGTGACTGCAGCCATGAAATTAAAACACGCTTACTCCTTGGAAGGGAAGTTCTGACCAACCTAGATAGCATATTCAAAAGCAGAGACATTACTTTGCCAACAAAGTTTCGTCTAGTCAAGGCTATGGTTTTTCCTGTGGTCATGTATGGATGTGAGAGTTGGACTGTGAAGAAGACTGAGCACTGAAGTATTGATGCTTTTAAACTGTGGTGTTGGAGAAGACTCTTGAGAGACCCTTGGACTGCAAGGAGATCCAACCAGTCCATTCTGAAGGAGATCAGCCTTGGGATTTCTTTGGAAGGAATGTTGCTAAAGCTGAAACTCCAGTACTTTGGCCACCTCATGTGAAGAGTTGACTCACTGGAAAAGACTCTGATGCTGGGAGGGATTGGGGGCAGGAGGAGAAAGGGACGACAGAGGATGAGATGGCTGGATGGCATCACTGACTCGATGGATATGAATCTGAGTGAACTCCTGGGGTTGGTGATGGACAGGGAGGCCTGGCGTGCTGTGATTCATGGGGTCGAAAAGAGTCGAACATGACTGAGTGACTGATCGGATCTGATCTGATCAGGATCAGTCATGAGCAATGAACATTATGCATAAGCTACATGGGCAAATAACCCAGGCATTTAGGCCACTCACCACAATCTCAATTATATCAGCACTTCTTCAAAAGATTTATGATTGAAACAGCGTGTGTGCATGTATCCGTGGGTGTGTGTGTGTGAGAGAGAGAGAAATGATGTGTATGTTAGTTTTTGTATTGGAATAATGCTAGCCTCATAGTATGAGTTAGAAAGTACTTCTATTTTCTGGAAGTGTTCCTAAATAAATGTTGTATTTTCTTTCTGTACTGTTTGGTAGAATCTACTAGTAAAATGATCTTGGATTCAGATTTTCTCTTTAGAAATATTTTTAACCACAAGTTTATTTTTTTTTTAATAAATATAGATTATTTGTGAATTAGTTTCATTAGTTTGTAACTTTTAAGGAATTGGTACATTTGTTTTATGTGGTAGAATTTAATAATATAAAACTGTGAGGTTTCTGACATTGTACAGGAGACAGGGATCAAGACCATCCCCATGGAAAAGAAATGCAAAAAAGCAAAATGGCTGTCTGGGGAGGCCTTACAAATAGCTGTGAAAAGAAGATAAGTGAAAAGCAAAGGAGAAAAGGAAGGATATAAGCATCTGAATGAGGAGTTCCAAAGAATAGCAAGAAGAGATAAAAAAGCCTTCCTCAGAGATCAATGCAAAGAAATAGAGGAAAACAACAGAATGGGAAAGACCAGAGATCTCTTCAAGGAAATTAGAGATACCAAGGGAACATTTCATGCAAAGATGGGCTCGATAGAGGACAGAAATTGTATGGATCTAACAGAAGCAGAAGATATCAAGAAGAGGTGGCAAGAATACACAGAAGAACTGTACAAAAAAGATCTTCATGACACAGATAATCACGATAGTGTGATCACTCACGTAGAGCCAGATATCCTGGACTGTGAAGTCAAGAGGGCCTTAGAAAGCATCACTACGAACAAAGCTAGTGGAGGTGATGGAATTCCAGTAGAGCTATTTCAAATCCTGAAAGATGATGCTGTGAAAGTGCTGCACTCAATATGCCAGCCAATTTGGAAAACTCAGCAGTGGCCACAGGACTGGAAAAGGTCAGTTTTCATTCCAATCCCAAAGAAAGGCAATGCCAAAGAATGTTCAAACTACCGCATAATTGCACTCATCTCACACACTAGTAAAGTAATGCTCAAAATTCTCCAAGCCAGGCTTCAGCAATATGTGAACCATGAACTTCCACATGTTCAAGCTGATTTTAGAAAAGGCTGAGAGGAACCAGAGATCAAATTGCCAACATCCGCTGGATCATCAAAAAAGCAAGAGAGTTCCAGAAAAACGTCTATTTCTGCTTTATTGACTATGCCAAAGACTTTGACAGTGTGGACCACAATAAACTGTGGAAAATTCTGAAAGAGATAGGAATACCAGACCACCTGACCTGCTTCTTAAGAAATCTGTATGCAGGTCAGGAGGCAACAGTTAGAACTGGACATGGAACAACAGACTGGTTCCAAATAGGAAAAGGAGTACGTCAAGGTTGTATATTGTCACCCTGCTTATTTAACTTATACGCAGAGTACATCAAACACTGGACTGGAAGAAACACAAGCTGGAATCAAGATTGCCGGGAGAAATATCAATAATCTCAGATATGCAGATGACACCACCCTTATGGCAGAAAATGAAGAGGAACTCAAAAGCCTCTTGATGAAAGTGAAAGTGGAGAGTGAAAAAGTTGCCTTAAAGCTCAACCTTCAGAAAATGAAGATCATGGCATCTGGTCCCATCACTTCATGGGAAATAGATGGGGAAACAGTGGAAACAGTGGCAGACTTTATATTTCTGGGCTCCAAAATCACTGCAGATGGTGACTGCAGCCATGAAATTAAAACACGCTTACTCCTTGGAAGGGAAGTTCTGACCAACCTAGATAGCATATTCAAAAGCAGAGACATTACTTTGCCAACAAAGTTTCGTCTAGTCAAGGCTATGGTTTTTCCTGTGGTCATGTATGGATGTGAGAGTTGGACTGTGAAGAAGGCTGAGCGCTGAAGAATTGATTCTTTTGAAGTGTGGTGTTGGAGAAGACTCTTGAGAGTCTCTTGGGCTGCAAGGAGATCCAACCAGTCCATTCTGAAGGAGATCAGCCCTGGGATTTCTTTGGAGGGAATGATGCTAAAGCTGAAACTCCAGTATTTTGGCCACCTCATGTGAAGAGTTGACTCATTGGAAAAGACTCGGATGCTGGGAGGGATTGGGGCAGGAGGAGGAGGGGACAACAGAGGATGAGATGGCTGGATGACATCACTGACTCAATGGACGTGAGTCTGAGTGAACTCCGGGAGTTGGTGATGGACAGGGTGTCCTGGCGTGCTGTGATTCATGGGGTCACAAAGAGTTGGCCATGACTGAGTGACTGAACTGAACTGAACTGTTCATAATACTTTCTTATATTAATTTCAGTATCTGTGGGATCATATAGTGATGTGATATCTTCTGCTTCATTTCTAATATTGACAATTTTGGTCTAGCTTTTTCCTTAGTTAACTCACCAAGAGATTTATAATAATCTGTAGTCTTATATTACAAAGTTTCATGGGACTTTTTAGGCAATAAAATTTGTTTTTAATTATAATGTGGCCTTAAAAATCTGCTATTTCCTTCAGAGTGGTAAAAAGTGAGCTGATAAAATAATAGTCCTTTTTTTTTTTTTCTCCTCTATGGAGTATTAAACATGGGAGATGTCTCAGTTTACTGGGTTTGGTGACTTGGATGTCATTCTTACCATACAGACAAAGCAAATGTTTATTTTCCCTTAAAGTTTATGGTAAATGCATGTAAATGTCTCAGAATAAGTGAGTTTTTGATAAATCTTGCCTTACTGACTGACAGTGGTAAAGGGATTTTTGTGGCTTTGGATATGTAGCATAATGTCAGTTGTCTGATATGTTCAGATTAGATTTTTATAACATCTTAGTTTTTCCTGTAAAATGTGGTTTCTATATGAATATCATGAATTTATCCTTCATCTTAATTCTTGAATACTTGTGCTCTGTAGATGTGTGTCTTCTTTTTTAACATCAGCCCTTATGCGCATGCCCTTTTCAAACCTCTTACTTCTGAATTGCATGCTAATGTAAACCATATCAGTCCCCCTCTATCATTCCCTTGGTGACTCTGCTTACATTTTCAGGTCATACTTGTA
>NW_011494818.1:1636720-1637206 GCF_000754665.1 Bison bison bison | reverse complement strand
TCGCTAAGAGTTGGACACGACTGAGTGACTTCACCTTCCCTTTTCACTTTCCTGCATTGGAGAAGGAAAGGGCAATCCACTACAGTACTCTTGCTTGGAGAACCCCAGGGGTGGGGGAGCCTGGTGGGCTGCCAACTCTGGGGTCTGACTCAACAGAGTCAGACACGACTGAAGCAACTTAGCAGCAGCAGCAGCAGCAGCAGCTACTTTACTAAATCAGAAGCATGTGGACTGAATTTCTTTTCCCCAGTCAGCTTTTCCTGGTCCCTCTGACCATTTCATATCTGCTTGGGGAATTAAAGTTATTAACCTTGTGTGCCGGATTGTAGACTTTCAAGGGACTTGCAATCCATGCTGTTACTGTGCTTTTCTAGCAAGGCCCCCACTCCAAGTTTTACAGGACACTGCAGACAGGAGCACTTTAGGGAGCTAGCTGGAGCTCTAGCTCCAGGGACATCTCTCAGACTGGAAATCACCATCCTGACC
>NW_011494818.1:1632735-1636620 GCF_000754665.1 Bison bison bison | reverse complement strand
AAACCTCTTACTTCTGAATTGCATGCTAATGTAAACCATATCAGTCCCCCTCTATCATTCCCTTGGTAACTCTGCTTAGATTTTCAGGTCATACTTGTACAAGCATGCTTTAATTATCAATTTAGTTGCCCCTAACACATCTTACAAGGCCTGTTTCTTCTGTATTTAGTACAAGGGTTGACTGACAGCAAAGTCAGTGAGAAATTGTTAATCGATTCTGTAGTCTTTGTCCTTACTTAAGACTGAAAATATATTTTTTTTCCAGTGACTCTTACAGAAATTCTTATGAAAAAGAAGTCACTTTGACTTTCTTATTAGTTTTGAATTTTTTTTTTTTTAATTTACAAGTAAAATTGCAAGGGGTAAGATCTTCTTTGCTCTGTACCCATCTGTGTCAGTATCTCCTCCCCTCTCTCCCTCTTTCCCCCTCTCCTTTCTCTCTCTTTCTAATGGAAGAAATGAGATATCTATGTTCTTCTTTCAAAAGTATGAAAACATATTATTATAATTATTAGCACACTCTCTTCCTTCCATTTCAAGTCATAACTATAATTTCAATAAATCAAGGGAAAATATAATCATTTAAAAACACAGAAAATGGAAAATCAGTATTTTGTTATGTATGTGATTTATACAGGTAAACATCTAAAATAATTGTTCATAAAATTATATATCCAGTTGGTATATGTATTAAAATCTAATTTAATAACAAAAAGTAAATGAACTTCTTAGCACTCTCCAAGTGCAAAGTTTTAAAAGTCCCTCATGGCCACTATGGGCTCAGATGGTAAAGAATCTGCCTGCAATGCAGGAGACCTGGGTGGAGAAGCAAATGGCTACCCACTCCTGTATTCTTGTGTGGAAAATTCCATGGACACTGGAGCCTAGTGGTCTATTGTCCATGGGGTCACAAAGAGTCAGGCGCAACTGAATGACTAACATGTTCACATTTATGATCATTATGAGATCATATATTTAGTTACTCAGCTGTTCATATTCAGTGCTTAAGTGGAAAGAAAGCAACAGGTTTTTTTTTTTAATTATTATTCTTATGGATAGATCAATATTCCATTTTTCTGGGAAAACATTATATGCTTTAAATGTTGCAAATAAGGAAAACAGGTGTTTCAAGAGCATACAATGAACATGATATTTTGGCTATTCATAACTTGTGTTTTGATAATGTCCTCTTCACCCTGTTGATGAAGGAGGGATTTCTGCCCTAGGGTTAGGGAATGGCACCCAGCACCTATGAGATGGATAGCCATTCATAGTCACATGTACTCACAACTCTAGGTGGAGGACACTGTATAACATGCAGGGACGCATGGGAGTTGCATTTTGGAGCAGACTGAACAAGCAAGTACTATGGAAACATTCTTCATAATAACTTAGCAAGAAGTGGGATGATTCCTGGTTCCAGTGGGAAGATGTGGTTTTCTTCTTTGAATAATTCAGTAGGCTAGCAGGGAACTGAAGCCTGCTATTCAGCAATAAGCAGGTACTAATCATCTCCCAATCAACCCAAGGAGGGTTATTTGGTAAGAGTATCCTTATCCATGAGGTTGAGAGGGAGAGGGAGCTTGTACTTTAGCTACCTGACACCCTCAAGATTTCACATGTCAAGGTTCAGACCTTCCACTATAACTTGCAACATGAATAGTTAGAGAGATAAAGCAATAGATATACTTTTTACTGTAATCATGTAATCAAAAAAAATCATATCAGTTGTCTTTTTTATTGGAAATTTAGGAAATAAGTAAGAATATGCTTCTTGCCATCTAATTTTTCCAACATTGAATTAAAAAATAAATGTAATTGAAGTATAATTGACTTACAATGTTGTATTAATTTCTATGACCATCAGATTTTTGTAAAGAATAATTTCGTGTATCTTTTTGAGATTTATAGCATACACATTCTATTTTTTGTCTATAATTCTGTTTAACCCCAGTTGTATATTTAAGTAAATGGAAAAATCACTAATCCCTTTTAAAGTGCTGATAAAACATGGTGATGGTGGTATACTCACTAAGCCATGTTTGACTCTTGAATCCCCATAGACTGCAGTCTGCGGGATTTCCCAGACAAGAATACTAGACTTGGTGTTAGACTTCTCTAGATTATCTTCCTAATCCAAGGGTTGGCTCTGTGTCCCCTATATTGCAGGAAGTCTCCTGCATTATAGGCAGATTCTTTACCACTGAACCACCAAGGATTTCCCAGGTGGTATATTATACTAGTTCTCATTTTGATTATCACTTTCTTGTCTGGACAATGTCATTGAGTTGTGCTGTGCTTGATTTTGTTTTCTTCCAAGAAGGTTTCCTCAGTGCTATAATTCCTTAACTCATCTGCTTCAGTTTGTCTTTGTTTGACATCATATTTTAATGTTTATATTTTTCCTGCATACATTATTTTCCCAACTCTTCTCTCTCAAAATATTCTGCTGTAGGAGACAGGAAGAATAAAAGAAAAGCAGGCCCTGGCAAGGGCTGCAAAAGGAATTTATAATTATTGATATACTGTATGCTATAAGGCATGAGACACTTGGAAAAAGTCCAGAGGGAACAGTTCATAATCTTGAAAACAAGATATGATCCTGGGGTCGAAAACCAACTCCAGAGTGTTTCCCAACTGGCGTCTCAGAGTCACATGTTTTATGTATCTGCAGGAAAATCTATAAATAAGAGTATTAGTCATAGTTACTGATTTGTTATTGATTACTGTTTCTTGGCTACTCAGTGGTTAATGATCACTTTGTTCTTTGGCCCTGAAGGGCATATGAGTTATAGCTCAACTCCCTGCACATTCATTCCTTCATGGCTGAGAGTATAATCAAGCTGGTATGGATTCAGTTTCAGCACCTTCACCTGGGAGTGCTGTTGGTTCCCCAATCCTCTCCTTTCACTGAACTCTTGTGTCTTGTTTCTCATTCTCCCATCACAGAGCTTTTTGAAACTCTGCTTGTTGAGCTGGACTCAACATTCTGCTATCAAGTAGTCATTTGCTTTTATTTTTCTTGGCAACAGCTGGTACTTATCTTGGTATCCTGAGTCCTACCTCAATCTAGTCTGAACTGGCTGGCCTGCAGGCCCTTTGTGAGGCTGTTATTCTCTGGTCTTCCTTCTTCTTCTTTTTTTTTTTTTTGTCTTTTTCTTGTTGGAAGAGGCAAAAGTTGTTTCTTTTTTATTCTCAACTCACCCACTGTTAAACATTCACTTGCTAAGTCACTTCAGTCATGTCCGACTCTGTGCAACCCCACAGACGGCAGCCCATCAGGCTCCCCTGTCCCTGGGATTCTCCAGGCAAGAATACTGGACTGGGTTGCCATTGCCTTCTCCAAACATTCACTTATGTGTCTTGTTTTTTTTTTTTTTTCATTATTGCCCAGCTAAGAAGGATGCTTTAAACATTTCTACTAATCTCCCCTCAACACATAGAATTTTAATACTACAGATATAATGTGTTTTAATCAGAAAATGAGTAAGGCATTTTTTCTTCCCCAGGAACTAATTTTCACCCTCTTGGGAATGATTTTGTTCTATCACAAATGCATTATCTGCTCTACTGTTGTTGTTGTTTAGTTGCTCAGTCATGTCTTGACACTTTTGCAACCTCATGGACTGTAGCCCACCAGGATCCTCTGTCTACAGAATTTCCCAGGCAAGAATATTGGAGTCGCTTGCCATTTCCTTCTCCAAGATCTTCTCAACTCAGGGATTGAATCTATGTCTCTTGTGTCTCCTGCAATGGCAGGTAGATTTTTTAGCACTGGGAAGCCCCCATCTATTCTATTACAGTGCAATAAATCCAGCAACTTTCTGAGAAAAATGGAATGATAATTATTTTCAATAATATATTAAAATATATTGTATATTGTAT
>NW_011494818.1:1622166-1632635 GCF_000754665.1 Bison bison bison | reverse complement strand
TTTTTGAATATTGAGGTTTTTTTTTTTTTTTTAAGTTTAAAAATCCTACTCCTTCCACCACCAGAAAAACTATTTAATTATACTTACAAGCTAAGCAGATCTTTAAAAAATAAAAAAAGAAAAGAAACATAAAAATAGATAAAAAGCAATGGAAAGGGAAATATGAGATACTTATGGCCAAGCAGATATTTCAAAACTATAGGTAAGGTTTTATTTTTTTATTAGGGAGATGGTTCCTTGCTGTTCACTTTATTCTTAAATTGTTATGCCACTAATCTACTGTGTTGTCAGAAAAGGGATTTCTATATTTACTCTATAACTGACCTCAGTCTGACTTTTGCTTCCTTCATTCTGTTATGCTTGCTTAATTTCAGACTGTTATTCAACAGCTGTGCACAGCTATGTCCCTACAGTTTGCTAAAGTATTGAAAGACTGCCATACTGGTAAATACTTGCTGCTATGAGCTCCTGAGTCGCCTCCCACTGTGTGGTTTGTTCCATCACCTCTCTTAATATCCAAAGCTTTTTCTAAGTCTAGCATGTAAAGGGTTAATGCTTGGCATAATAGATGCTTTCCATGACCCTGTTCTGGGACTGGAATACCGTCTATCCTGATTGATTGCTAAACATTGCTAATATGGTTGTTAATTATGTAGAATATTATTTTGGCTTATATCCATGTCACCAGCTGTGTCCATGATGCCAAATTTATGGGTCCTTTACATTCCTCCTCTAGCTTGCCCTTTCAGGAGTGCTTGTCACAAGTGGCTACCCACTCTGTCTTAAAGCTGTCTGCCTCCTAAGCTTTGATTATGCCACACTCTTCTGGGTTTCCTTCTAAGGTCTGTCAGTACCTTCTTCTTCTTAGGCTCCAACTTTTGAGTTTCCTCATGACATACATTAATATTGTTAATGATTTATCTGTCATTCATAAGACAATTTTAAACAGGATGATCAATGAAGGACTCAGTTTAAAAGTTATTATTTAATGCAATGTTTCATCTCATTTGTTTATTCTTTTATATATATATATATATGTATATATTTACACACACACACACACACACACACATATATATATGCCTTGATATTTATTACTATGCTATACCAAATGCATTCAGATCATACTGGGATTTTTTTTTAACATTTAAATTATATTTAAATGTTAAAAAAATTTTATTTATTTCTTCCTGCTTCCCTCCAATACTTGCCTTCACTTTAGTCATCATCCATGTTTCATTCATGAACTAACAGAAACTTTCAAATTTTCCTCTGTGCTTTTACAGTGTTTAAAAATAGACACACATACACACATATACACATGTCATAGCTTTGAAAATGATTATGATATTATTTTCACTTATCTGACTCATGTTTTAAAACACCTTGGAAAAAGGTATTTTTTCTAGCTTAAATGGCATAATTCTAACCCACTTATTTTAATGAATGTGTGATATTCTATGGGGTAAAAATGTCATTCATTTCCCTACTGGTAGGCACTTACTTTCCATTTTTGTGAATAAAAGAAAATGGCATATCAAACATATTTTTAAATATAAATTTATTTATTTTAATTGGAGGTTAATTACTTTACAATATTGTATTGGTTTGCCATACATCAACATGAATCTGACAAACATATTTTTAAATGAACTATGGGTGTTTGTGCTTTTCCTTATTTTTAAGAGATCTATCCATGGAGGTTTTTGAAGGACCAACCTATATACATCTTTGTGGTGTAAATAGATGTATCTGTATTCTTTATAAAACAGCTGGGGCATGACATAAATTTATCAGTAGAAGAACCTTCTCTGAACATATTTAAGAAAAATCTATCCTTGCCTTTTCTAGTCTATGTTTTCCCAAGTTACTAAAAAGAGGGCATGGCAACCCATTCCAGTATTCTTGCTTGGAGAATCCCCATGGACAGAGAAATCTGACAGGCTACAGTCCATGGGGTTGCAAAGAGTCAGACACAACTGAAGTAACTTAGCACTCGAAAAGGCACAAAAAAAAAAAAAAAGAAAGAAAGAAACTATTTACAGGAATGAAACTTGGGAACTCTACCTTTTTGTGTCTATGACATTTGTTCACTATGTAAACAGCATATTTTTCTCTCTAAATTTATTCATAGCTTCCTTTATCCATAGTTTTGGATTTGACATGCTTTCAGTTTTCTATGATGAGTATATGTAAGACAGATTATAGACACTGATGAACAATTCATGTCATTTCAAACTGCTACCAAGGAATAAGAAAAGGTGATAGCGAAAGCAAAATCAAATGATTTTCCACAATTTTCTTTATTCTTGTCTCCCTGCTGCTGCTGATGCTGCTAAGTTGCTTCAGTCATGTCCGACTCTGTGCAACCCCATAGATGGCAGCCCACCAGGCTCCCCTGTCCCTGGGATTCTCCAGGCAAGAACACTGGAGTGGGTTGCCATTTCCTTAAGTTCCTCAAATAAGGACAAAAGCATTTCTTAATAAAACTCATCTTCCAAACTTTTGGTGGCTAAGAGAAAAGATCAGCTTCTTTCCTAATGCAGATTCCATAGTAGCCAGAATTAAAGAAAAAAAAAATTTTTTTTTATAACCTAGACATATGGCAGAGATTAGAAAATGGATAGGAAAAGGTTCTGATTGACTGGCTAATATTCTAATGAGGTAGATTAATCAATGTAAATCACATAGCTCCATTAAAATTGTGTTTCAAATTGCTAATTTCATTTTCTTCCAGCAGAGAAAATGCCAGTCTTTTCTTACATAGTAAAACTGTCTTGTTATAACAACTAAGCAACTCCAGAGTTATAGTTATTGTGGAACATCTGGTAACTACAAGATGTGGCTCCTTAGAGAAAACTACATCGCTGAAAAATAAGAACTTGCTCAACCTAGCTCTATTTCATGTTTTGTTATACTCTAGAGTCTGGCTGCCTCATAATACAATAATCACTTTCCTTTGGCTCCATAAATGAAACCACAGATGCTACAACTTGCTATAATTGGAACAGCTTATCATAAATAAATAATCAAAATAACAATATATGCATAAACTATATACATATTTTAAAGGTTGGATTGAAAAGAAATTACAAGATTGTTACCTAAGTCAATAAGATGATGATTATCACATTTGTTCTTTAAGAAATCAGAGGATAGAGTGAATTCTACTCCTGACCTCCTTATTTTTTCATTTAAACTGTATAACTTATTTCAAAATTTATCCCAACAATGAAATTACAAAGATCTGAAAGTGTAGCAATTTTTTTTTTACTTTACTGTCATCTGACTAATTTATAATGTAACTTCATGGTAATTTAATGTTTTTCCATGTTTATATTTTAAATAGATGTTAGACATATTCCTGTATGTGATATCATCTTCTACTTCTACAACACTTCTTTTTTGTATCTGATATCATGCTCCTAAAGTTTACTCAAATTTTATTTTCTTGAGTTGGACATTGTATCAGGTAAATAAAGCAAATCCTATAATTTGTTAGGAAAATTCCTCTAGAGCTTAAAATTAATATTTTTGTGCATTTTTTATTTACATAAACTTATCAATTTCTTATGAATTATAAGGACATGAAGAGTAAGGCAGTAAGCAGTTTGAATATCTAGCAGCAAGGATAAGTTAATTCATTATGTGTGTGAGGAAAACAAAGTGAGAGAGAATATTTAGGATGTAGATAATATCTGATTGGTTTAAATCCAAGAGAATCTTCTGAAACAACTGTGAAATCTAAAAAGTTCCAAGTTATATTAGAACTATATATAAAAGTTCCAAAAGTTATATTAGAGCTTTCAAAAATGTAATTATGTAATAATATTCTGTTTCTCATTATAATCAGATTAACTTTACCCTTAGCTGGAATACATGAAGAGTTTAAACACTATACATTGAAGAAAAATCCAAGTAGAAAAGAAAATTCCAATTATCATCCAATAAGATGATAATTAAAGTATTTGTGTTTTGTTTTTTCAAATTTCAATATCAGTAATTTTTTTTTTTCATTTGAGTGTTTGGCCATCAAGGTGCAAACAAGTATGAATATGTTTATATTTTAATTGGAGCATAATTGCTTTACAGAATTCTGTTGTTTTCTGTGTAATTGGTGAAGATTTGGTACCAATATTTAACAGGCAATGTCTTTATTTTGTATTGGTACTTCTAAGTTTTATGTTGTGTTAATAATACACTTTCCTTATATTTTATTAGGGACAAGATTTTGAAAGCCTGAATCTTAAGAGATGTAAGACCCATCTTGAATATGACCCCAAGGACCTAATAATGGTCAGGACCATTGTGAATGCAGCAAAATCAGTCTAGCTTTTTATTTATTCTGTACTGATTGGCAACTTCAGCAGTGCAGATATATTTATACAAAATTGTCTTTGAAAAATAAATTTGAATAGCTCTAAATTTTGGTAAAACACCATGCTCTGATGATTTTTATAAAATACATACAGATTAAAAAGAAGTTTTCCACACAAAATCTAAGAACTGCTTTCAGAATTAGCACATATCTAACACTTGTTAATTTCTTCTCTGCTGAATGATTCCTTTACTCAAAATTAACTGGGCTTTTGTATTAATATCTGTCTGCATGATAAATAGTAATTAGAGCTTACTTATGATTTATTTTCTTGCATTTTGAATATGCAGTAGTTGAATCACAACTTAAGCAACCTTATCCTAGAGTAAAATTTGGAACAAATTCATATACTAACTCATTTTGGTTTTCTAATAGTTGCCTTTTTTTTTTTTCATTTTAAGAACTATGTGCTATCTTATAAACCCAAATTAAATGTTTGAGTATCTACAAATCCAACATATACTGTAATTCTGTTCCAATTAAAATAATTCACTCTTTATGCATGGAAGGGAAGAAAATATTCATCTTAGTTACTTATCTATTATGATTTGGCCCGTGTCATTAAGACTCCTTCAAAGTAAGGGTTGTAATTCTTTCAATTTATGAAGCAGATGTTGCATTAGGAGGATGTGAAATTTGTGTCATCATTTTATTGACTCAGAGCTCATGAAGATTCAGCTAGTTATTGTAACTCCTCACGAATGTCTTCTTTTTGCATTTATAGTAGACCTAAAGTATCAAGCCCAGGACAAATATTTCTGTACTAAAAACTCCCAACTACAATCTAGTAGAAATATTTTGAGCCTGAAAGGTGACATCAGACTGTGGTGAGAATAGGGATTATGTATTACCTGATCTCTAAGGCCCAATCTGCCTTTTCTACCCTCTGATTAGTATAGACAGGTATTCAAGGAGGGGAAAAATGCAAAGTGAGCTTTATTTGAGTTTTAATAAAATAATTTGCTCCTCCTAGCAGTTTTCTATCAAATTAGCAATGTTTCTTTAATATGCATAAATATTAAATTTGTCTAATACAGTACAAAATTGTCTTATTAAGAACGCTTATGTTGTAATAATGTGAAAGAGAACTAATGCAATATAGCACTAATTCAATTTGATGAAAGTTACTGATACAGAAAAGCAGCTCATTTTCCCATATGGATGTCAAAAATATCTACCATGCCTCACTTCAAATAATTTCTCCATTAAAACTAAAAATATTCTAGCCAATTGTATGACAGATAGAAGACTTCGATATAGTCTAAGGAGACAAGCAGATCCAGACTTAGCTCTAATTGAGAGGGGAGCTGTTTATTTAATGATCTGAGGAATATGTAAAAGAGAGGTAAATCTGGGTAATGAATAACATAAAACAGTATTAAATGGGAGAATCATAATGAGAATGGGAAATATTTGGAAATGGAAAAGTTGCTATCTCACCGAAAAGGAGAAATTAAACATAAGAATTCCAAAGGTAAATTTATTTTGTAATTTCACTGAAGATTGGCTGTGATAATAAAAGTCACAGATATGTACATGTCCTTATTGCTATAAGGATGTACATTTCTCAACTAGTCCTCACACTTTTTTCTTTATCTATTTCTATGATTAGTTGAATTGTGTCTGCAGAAAGTATTCCACATCTGCCCTTTGTCAGTCACCATTTATTTTGTCTTACCCTGTAAAATTATTCCTGCTAAATGAAAAGGATCCTGTTTATCTATCATCCAAGCTAAATATCTTTCTTCATTTGAAATTCTGCTGAAAGTTTTTTCCTTTTCTCAAGCCAGTATAGTTACAGTTTTTACACAAGAATAGAAGCACTAAGTACTGATTATAAAGACAGTAAATTCTCTATATGTTTGGTTCTTAATAAATCATAAGGACTTAACATAAACTGTTTATAAAAATATCATAATGATTATAAAATATATTAAGGATGACAAGAATTTTAGAATTAAATCACACAGCTATACTCACATATAAAATACTCATGTGTTTTATGTTTCACCTATCTCAACTACTATAGTTGCAGATGTTTCAATTTTTTTTTTATTTTCTTTACTATATATTAAAAAAACAATCATTTTGCATTTCCACAGCTTTCCATTATATTTTAACTACCATTTATTCTTCCATTCATACCTAAACTTCAATTTAAATATTATCTTCTTATATCATTTTTTTGGAAATCCAAAGTTGAATTATGTTCTTAATTATAAATATTCATTATGATAGATGCAACTTTATATTATAGCTTTTATGAGTGTCTCTTTTTCATTAGAATGTTATTCTGTAAGATGAGACATTTCCCCCCTTCTCTATTAAGAAGTATCTGGCAGTGTCTGATACATAATGCATACACATTAATTGCTTTAATTTTATTTTAATTGTCAGCAAGTTTTCCTTCAGGTGTTTTTTATCAGAAACCTCATTTTTAACATATCATTCACTATTTTTCTTGTTTTTTGCTTTATTGAGTTATAGTTGATTTACAATGTTTATTAGTTTCTAGTATATAGCTAAATGATTCAGTTATGTCTATATCTATTTTTCATTATAGTTTATTATAGTATATTGAATATAATTTCTTATGTTATATGATAGGATCTTCTTATTTATCTATTCTATATATAATAGTTTGCATCTGCTAGTCCTAAACTCCCAATGGAATCCTACCCCACTTCTGTCCCCTTTACTGTATTAAATATCAATGTTGTGGTGAAATAAAACTGATTACTCTTCTTTTGGGCTTTCCTGGTGGCTCAGCCAGTGAAGAATCTGCCTGCAATCCAGGAGACAACCTGCAATGCAGGAGACTGTAGTTCAATCCCTGGGTCACAAAGATCCCCTGAAAAGGAAATGGCAACCCACTCCGTTCTTGTTTAGGAAATCTCATGGACAGAGAATCCTGAAGGGTTACAGTCCATGAGGTCACAAGATCAGTCACAACTAAGTGACTAAACCACTACATTCTTCTTTTAAAATTTCTAATCTTTACCTTTTTTCTGCTTCTGTTTATCCCATGTAATCCTCTCTTAGCAATCCTTACTTGCTTTCTATGAGGCTGGACTCAAAAGTAGATGCTCAGCCATTAAAAAGAATACATTTGAATCAGTTCTAATGAGGTGGATGAAACTGGAGCCTATTATACAGAGTGAAGTAAGCCAGAAAGAAAAACACCAATACAGTATACTAACACATATATATGGAATTTAGAAAGATGGTAACAATAACCCTGTATATGAGACACCAAAATAGACACTGATGTATAGAACAGTCTTTTGGACTCTGTGGGAGAGGGAGAGGGTGGGATGATTTGGAAGAATGGCATTGAATCATGTACAATATCATATATGAAAAGAGTTGCCAGTCCAGGTTCGATGTATGGTTCTGGATGCTCGGGGCTAGTGCACTGGGACGACCCAGAGGGATGGTACAGGGAGGGAAGAGGGAGGAGGGTTCAGGATCGGCAACACATATATACCTGTGGCGGATTCATGTTGATATATGGCAAAACCAATACAATATTGTAAAGTTAAAAAATAAAAAAATAAAAATAAAAACAAACAAAAAAAACTTTCTATTTTAAGAGAGACAATTCTCATTCCTTCTTATCAGGAATTTTCTTTTGAGTTGCATTCTTTGCTAATACAAATATCTTTATCTATGTCTTCTATGTTTTGAAATACTGAAGAATGATTGGTTTTATCCAAATGATTTTTAAAAATTTTAGTTATGCTGACTTTTACTAGGATGTGTGAAAATGAAAGTAGGAAAAATCTTATTCAGTCTCTCAATATTTTAATGACTCAAGAATTTTCTATCACATTTAGTTATGCTCATGCTAGTCTCCACACATTTTTCCTTAGTACAGATGAAATAATATTTTATAAAATTATTTTAAATCCAAAAATGTTTTTATTTAAGAATTCTAACTTTTCTTTTCTTTGGAAAACCAAGACTTCCTCTTTTTTGTTTAAATTCAGCAAATACCTCTTTGTTAATCGTGAAAAATCACAGCTTTACATAGAACAAAGCATACATATGCTGGCTTCTGACATCAGATACTTATAAAAACTTATTTGGCTGAGATTAGACAAATAAACAACTTATAAAAAATTAAGTGCATAAGTTGAAAGAATTACATAATTAAACAAAGTTTAGCATAATTACTATTAATTCATCAATTCAGTTCATTAGCTTAGTCATGTCCGACTCTTTGTGACCCCATGGACTGCAACATGTCAGGCTTCCCTGTCCAACACCAACTCCTCGAGCTTATTCAAACTCATATCCATCAAGTCTGTGATGCCATCCAATCATCTCATCTTCTGTCATCACATTCTCCTTCTGCCTTCAATCTTTCCAGCATCAGGGTCTTTTCCAGTGAGTCAGTTCTTCGCATCAGGTGGCCAAAGTATTAGATTTCAGCTTCAGCATCAGTCCTTCCAATGAATATTCAGGACTTATTTCCTTTAGGATTGACTAGTTGAATCTCCTTGCAGTCCAGGGGACTCTCAAGCGTCTTCTCCAACATCACAGTTCAAAAGCATCGATTCTTAGGCATTCATCTTTCTTCATATTCCTACTCCTACATCCATACATGACTACTACAAAAACCATAGCCTTGACTAGACAGACCTTTGTCAGCAGAGTAATGTCTCTGCTTTCTAATATGCTGTCTAGGTTGATCACAGTTTTTCTTCCAAGGGGCAAGTGTCTTTTAATATCATGGCTGCAGTCACAATATGCAGTGATTTTGGAGCTTAAGAAAATAAAGTCTCTGTTTTCATTTTTTCCCCAGCTATTTGCCATGAAGTGATAGGACTGGATGCTATGATCTTAGTTTTTTGAGTGTTGAGTTTTAAGCCAAATTTTTCACTGTCCTCTTTCACTTTCATCAAGAAATAAACATCTTGTAAAAAGATACAATTCTACCCTAACTTCCCTGAAGGATATATGTCCTCCCTACTCCTATTTTATTTGTCCACTCTAATTCCACCCATCGTATCCTTCAAATTACGGTTTTATCTTACTTTTGAAATCCTTTTTGACTATTTCAGCCCACTAATCTGAGTTTTGATCTAACAGTTGTTGTTCAGTTCAGTTCAGTTCAGTCGCTCAGGCATGTCCAACTCTTTGCGACCCCATGAATCGCAGCAAGCCAGACCTCCCTGTCCATCACCATCTCCCGGAGTTCACTCAAATTCACATCCATCGAGTCGGTGATGCCATCCAGCCATCTCATCCTCTGTCATCCCCTTCTCCTCCTGCCCCCAATCCCTCCCAGAATAAGTCTTTTCCAATGAGTCAACTCTTCACATGAGGTGGCCAAAGTACTGGAGTTTCAGCTTTAGCATCATTCCTTCCAAAGAACACCCAGGACTGATCTCCTTTAGAATGGACTGGTTGGATCTCCTTGCAGTCCAAGGGACTCTCAAGAGTCTTCTCCAACACCACAGTTCAAAATCATCAATTCTTTGGTGCTCAGCTTTCTTCACAGTCCAACTCTCACATCCATACATGACCACTGTAAAAACCATAGCCTTGACTGGACGGACCTTTGTTGGCAAAGTCATGTCTCTGCTTTTGAATATGCTATCTAGGTTGGTCATAACTTTTCTTCCAAAGAATAAGTGTCTTTTAATTTCATGGCTGCAATCACCATCTGCAGTGATTTTGGAGGCCAAAAAAATAAAGTCTGACACTGTTTTCACTGTTTCCCCATCTATTTCCCATGAAGTGAAGGGACAAGATGCCATGATCTTCGTTTTCTGAATGTTGAGCTTTAAGCCAACTTTTTCACTCTCCTCTTTCACTTTCATCAAGAGGCTTTTGAGTTCCTCTTCACTTTCTGCCATAAGGATGGTGTCATCTGCTTATCTGAGGTTATTGATATTTCTCCTGACAATCTTGATTTCAGCTTCTGCTTCTTCCAGCCCAGCATTTCTCATGATGTACTCTGCATATAAGTTAAATAAGCAGGGTGACAATATACAGCCTTGACATACTCCTTTTCCTATTTGGAACCAGTCTGTTGTTCCATGTCCAGTTCTAACTGTTGCTTCCTGACCCTGTATATAGGCTT
>NW_011494818.1:1583705-1622066 GCF_000754665.1 Bison bison bison | reverse complement strand
TCAGAATTTTCCACAGTTTATTGTGATCCACACAGTCAAAGGCTTTGGCATAGTCAATAAAGCAGAAATAGATGTTTTTCTGGAACTCTCTTGCTTTTTCGATGATCCAGCTGATATTATATATATATATATATATATACACACACACATATATATATTATATATATATATATAGTACTGTGAAAAAATTACACAATTTTTTGTGAAATTTCTTTTAAAATTTTGCATTTTTGTGAAAAGATTACATGAATCTGTCATAATCTATTCCCCCCCCCGTACTTTTAATGGTAATTTATATTATTTCCTTTTTTGGCTATTATAGAAAAGTCACTTTGAATATCTATTACTTATCTCTTGGAGTACATGTGTTCAATGTTTTCTGTATTTTAAATGCCCAGCACTGGAATTGTTGAAGCATTAAAAAAATGAGCATGTGCAGTTTTTAATAAGCTATGGAACTTATTTTCTAAAATAATATTAATTTATATTCTGGAAAAAAGACTATTTCTTGATGTTTTTCTTTTACTTTCATAATTTTACTCTTTACCAATTGTGTTTATCTTAGTGATTATTTATAATATTATTGAACATTTATTTCCATTTAATTATTATTTAATCTTACATAAAACTTTATAGTACTATTCATAAAGATCTTACATTCCTTTTTGGTTTTGATTTAATTGGGGTTCAAACAGGACTTTAGCTATTTCAAAAATGGATAGATTTAAAATAGGAAATTAGGTACTTGGTTTATATGTCCTAGTTCTTAATTCTTTATCTTATGAAAGTGTTTTTGACACTCACCTCCATTTTTAAGGTCTCCAAATGGAGACTGTCCACTTCATGAAGTGCTAAATATAGTTTGTATCAATTAAATTGTCTTTTTCAATAATTTTTGATAGTTTTTTTAGGCAAGAAGGAATGGAATGAAGTTGACTGCTAATAGCCTAAAGGCAATAAATTGGACAGGCAAGGGGCTCACTGAAGATTTTGAGCTCACTGCTTCTGGTTGCTGTTATCAAGGCTTGACGAGGTAATTCACTGATATTTGAGCTCTGCTTCCTTGTGTGCAGCTCTCCAACCAAGCCTTTTTTTTTTTTTTTTCAAAAAGTAAAATAAAATCTGAAAAATCTCTGGCTTGTTAAATTTCCCAGAAAGGTTTTGGGACCCTGTACAGTTTCCAGGGTAGTTATATTGGAAGTCAGCAATAGGTGCAGACTTTAGGAGACTCACATATCTTTGAGGTAAGTCCAAAGCAAAAACATAGGAGAGACTTGGGGAAATAAACTAAGACAAGAAATTCAGACTGTTTTTACCAATGGCAAATCAAAATCTAAGTAGACACAAAAGTTGGACTATTAACCTTTAAGTTAGCTGTCACTATAAAGATATATCTTTGAAAAGGGGTAATAAATTTATTGTTAATGATAACCTTGGAAGCCAAAGCTACAAAATTGGTGGATGTGGGACTGAGCACTTAAACCTTGTTAGAGTGCTCAGCCACTTAATTCTGACTACCTTGCTAAGATAAGCTGGTCATAGAACGAGTTATAGCTACACTAAGTCACACAACTTTGAGAAAACTTTCATGGAAAAATGTCCATTGTAAGACATCATAACAGAGAAGGCAATGGCAACCCACTTCAGTATTCATGCCTGGAGAATCCTAGGGACGGGGGAGCCTGGTGGCCTGCTGTCTATGGGGTCGCACAGAGTTGGACACGACTGAAGCGAATTAGCAGCAGCAGCAGTAGCAAGACATCATAAAATCCCCAAACGAGTTTCACATCTTCCTTAGGTATTAGTTTGGCCACAAGAGACCCAAGGCTTAGCTAAAAAATAAGATCCTCAAGTGTCAAAGAATTAAGCACACTACCCTCTGACAAAATTCCTTATTTCATGTTTTATAAGCTGTAGATATCAACCAAAATCTTCCAAAACCTTACAAGAAAATGTAGAGTTAAAATTGCCATTATGAGGAAAGTTCCAAATTGTCAAGACCATTCATTTAAGAAGTGCAGTTGAAAGCAAGCTTCCTGAATTAAACAGACAGAATAAGATCTCTATTGTAATTAGCATGCAAAAGAAAGTCTTCAAAATTGTAAAATAACTTCACTGAAAGGTTTATTGGAAAAGGCTAATGGAAAAAAGAGCAACTCAACATGGCAGAATAGACTACATGAACTCACCCCTTCTTATAAAAACATCAAAATCGCAAGTAGCTGCTGAGCAACTATCAACAACAACAAAATCTTGCCACCTAACAAAACAGATACACTCTTTGGTTGTAAGAAATACATCCAAAGAGAAAGAGGAAGTCACAACAAAATGATAGAACAGGCACAATTGTGATAAAATTAATTTGATATCCACCAGGTGGGAGACCTGCAAATTAAAAACAAGTTATACCCTAGAAGTTATCCTACTGTAGGGAAAGTTCTGAGCTCCATGTCAGGCTTTCCAGCTGAGAAGTCTGGCAATGGGAAGAGGAGCCCCCAGAGAACTGAAAACCAGTTGAGTTTGATTGCAAGAATTCCAAAGACGGGGAAACAGAAATTCCATTCTTGAAGGACGCACAAAAAGTGTCATGCACACCAGGAACCAAGGGAAAAAAGCAGTGACCCCATAAGAAACTGTGCCATACCTACCTGCCCTACCTTCTTGTACTGGGGGATCCCTGCAGGGTCAGGGTGTGGCTGTGGTTCATCGCATAGACAAACTGGCATCAGCAGTTTTGGGAAGTACTAATTTACTGGAGTCCTCCCACAGGCTGCTATTAGCCCCACCAAACAGCAGGTAGTCTCCAGTGGTAGGTTGCCTCAAGACAAAAAAATCAACAGGGAAGAAGCAAAGACCCATTCATCATCAGACAAGTGGCTCAAGGTCCCCCTGAGCATGGCACCACTCTCCAGAGGTAAAAGTCCCAGCTTCATCCATCACTGGGTGGGAACAACCCCTCCCATCAGGAAACCTGCTCAAATCTCTTAGAAAACTTGTGCTGGAGAAGACACTTGAAAGTCCCTTGGAAAGCAAGGAGATCAAACCAGTCAATCTTAAGGGAGATAAACCCTGAATATTCATTGGAAGGACTGATGCTAAAGCTGAAGCTCCAGTATTTTGGTTATCTGTTGTGAACAGATGACTCATTGGAGAAGTCCCTGATGCTGGGAAAGATCAAGGGCAGAACGAGAAGAAGGCATCAGATGAGATGGTTGGATGGCATCACTGATGCAATGGAGATTTACTTGGGCAGATTCCAGGAGATGGTGAGGGACAGGGAAGCCTTGAATTCTGCAGTCCATGGGATTGCAAAGAGTCGGGCATGACTGGGAGACTGAACAACACCACCTCTTCATAGAAGTTAAATAAACAGGGTGTTTTGATACAGGCTTGACATACTCCTTTCCCAATTATGAGCCAGTTCATTGTTCCATGTCTGTTTCTAACTAGTACGTGAAGAAATACTAATACAGGTTTCTTCTTCTTGACCTGCATGCAGATTTCTCAGAAGACAGATAAGTTGGTTTGGTATTCCAATCTCTTTAAGAATTTTCCACTTTGCTGTGATCCACACAATCAAAGGTTTTCAGGTAGTCAATGAAGCAGTAGACATTTTTATGAAATTCCCTTGCTTTTTCTATGATCCAATGGATGTTGGCAACTTGATCTCTGGTTCCTGTGTTTTTTCTAAATCTAGCTTGTACATCTGAAAGTTCTTGGTTCATGTTCAAGCCCAGTTGAAAGATTTTGAATATTACATTATTAGCATGTGAACTGAGCTCATTTGAATAGTAATTTGAACATTTTTTGGCACTGCCCTTCTAGGGATTGGAAAGAAAACATGATTTTCCAGTCCTGTGGCCACTGTTGAATTTTCCAATTTCATTGGCATATTGCATGCAGCACTTTAACAGGATCATCTTTAGGATTTTAAGTAGTTTGACTGGAATTCCATCACCTCCACTAGCTTTGTTCACAGTAAAGCTTCCTAAGGACCACTTGACTTCACACTCTAGGATGTCTGTCTCTATGTGAGTGATAACATCATCATGGTAAGTTAGGTCAATAAGATCCTTTTTGTAGAGTTCTTTGTATTCTTACCACTTCTTAATATCTTCTGTTTCTGTTAGGTCTATATCGTTTCTGTCCTTTTTTATGCCCATCTTTGGTATCTTCAGTTTTCCTGAAGAGATCTCTGGTCTTTCCCATTCTTTTGTTTCCTCTATTTCTTTGTCCTATTCACTGAAGAAGGCTTTCTCATCTTATTATTCTTTAGAACTCTGTATTCAGATGGGTATATTTTTCTTTTTCTCCTTTGCCTTTTACTTCTCTTCTTTTCTCAGTTATTTGTAAGGCTTCCTCAGATGACCATTTTACCTTGCTACATTTCTTTTTTGGGGGGATGGTTTTGATCACTACCTCCTGTACAGTGTTCCTAACCTTCATCCATAATTCCTCAGTCACTCTGTCTATCAGGTCTAATCCCTTGAATCTATTTGTCACTTCCACTGTATTATCATAAGGGATTTTATTTAGGTCCTACCTGAATGGTCTAGTGGTTTTCCCTACTTTCTTCAATTTAAGACTGAATTTTGCAATAAGGAGCTCATGACTTGAGTCACAGTCAGCTCCTGGTCTTGTTTCTGCTGACTTTGTAGAGCTTCTCCATCTTTGACTGCAGAGAATATAATTAATCTGATTTTCAGAATTAACTATCTGCTGATGTCCATGTGTAGAGTTGTCCCTTGTGTTGCTGGAAGAAGGTGTTTTTTTAAAGACCAGTTTGTTCTCTTGGAAAATTCTTTTAGCCTTTGCCCTGCTTCATTTTGTGCCCCAAGGCCATGACTGCCTACTACTTCAGGTCTCTCCTGACTTTTTACTTTTGCATTCTAGTCCCCTATGATGAAAAGGACATCTTTTTAAGGTGTTAGTTCTAGAAGGTCTTGTAGGTCTTCATAGAACCATTCAACTCACTTTCTTCCACATTAGTGGTTGGGGCATAGACTTGGATTACTGTGATTATTAGGTCTCTTAGATTTAATTGAAAATAATAATCAAAGTTCTTTACCCTTAGAATACTTCATTTCTAGTGAAAACTAAGAATTAAGCAACTGTGGGTATCTGTTATAAGAGAATTCTGTGATTGATAAATTTTTAAACACTAATAAATTATAAAAATGTATCCTTCCTTAAACTAAAAAATTAATGTGGCATGTCGACTGAAAAGATGAACAACTTGAGAGTTGTGAATTCAATTTTATTTGGGGGCAAATGAGGACTGCAGCCTGGGAGACAGCACCTCAAATAACTCTGAGAGACTGCCCCAAAGAGGTGATAGAGGAAGATCAATATATAAGATTTTGGTGAAAGGAGAGTTCAGTGCAATTAAGTGCTTACTTTACAAAAGTTTTTCTTTCTGCTAGTCATGAGCAGCTGATGGCACCATGAAGACATTTAGTGATTTTCTAGATATGAAGAGATGCAAGGATTGTGATCATGAAATTAGTTCCTGAAAATATATAACTAAACACCTGTTTCACCAGTTTCCCTGAAGCACAGTGTGCCTCACTCTCCATCCTGAATTTCCCTCAGAGAGTATTGAAGGTCAGCAGTGGCAGCAGCACAGGGTTCAGTATCTGCAGAGAAAGATGGCACATGCCCTTGTTATTGATATTCAGTCACTGGCAAATGCTCTTGGCAAACATTTTAAAATGAATACAGGAGGTTTGGGGATTGGTTAAAAGGATAGGTAGGTTTTCTGTTCTAATAAAGACTCAGTTTGTAGGACAAGAACAGTTGTCTTTATCAGAGAATTGGGTGTCAGCCTGAATGATATCAAGGAAATGCCCTATAAATCTAACTGTATTATCTTGGATTTATTTCTTTAAATCAGTGTGGTTTTCAACTCTAATGAGGACATAATGAGCCAAAGTTTACATTCAGACACCAGAGATTCCACTTTTCCTATCTTTCTTTGACAGCCCCTAGAACCACTGTCACCTCTAGATTTATATCTTCCTATCAGCTTGGACAGAAAAGGCAATGGCACCCCACTCCAGTACTCTTACCTGGAAAATCCTATGGAGGGAGGAGCCTGGTAGGCTGCAGGCCACGGGGTTGCTAAGAGTCGGACACGACTGAGCGACTTCACTTTCACTTTTCACTTTCATGCATTGGAGAAGAAAATGGCAACCCACTCCAGTGTTCTTGCCTGGAGAATCCCAGTGACCAGGGAGCCTGGTGGGCTGCTGTCTATGGGGTCGCACAGAGTCGGACACGACTGAAGTGACTTAGCAGCCGTATCAGCTTGGAGGTTCCTGTTTTTCTTTGTCACCACAAGGACCCTCGCTGTTCACATATGTATAGTTTCCTGCTACTTGGCCTCTGCCCCTCTTTCTTTGTTTATATCTAGCTATGTGCCTGCTTTAACACTAGGAATATTTACTATTTGTCCTGATGAAATTTTACTATGAATAAAAATATCTTGTGCCTGTCAGCTAAAAACTAGCACTTGCCTATCAACTACAAACTTGCGCTTGTCAAGAGCATTTGCTAGTGACTGAATAACCACAACAAGAAGGGCATGTGCCATCTCTGTAGAGACTGAAGTAGCCATCAAGCACTGATGCAATGACACTTCTAATTAAGGCTTAATGAGGATAAAAGGAACTCAAAGTGGATAAATCTGTGTTCAGTAATTAATGTTTCAGTGTTTTATCTTATTTGGAAATGATCAAGATATTTGATGAATATCCATCATTTAATTATTACAGTATAACGTCAAGGTTTCAAGTTATCAAAAGGGTTATGGAAACCACTTTTAAATACATATATCATAAAACATAGTAATTGGTGTATAGTTTCAATTGGCTGCAATTTATCAGACAATCCACTGGAGTCCTGTCAACCCTTGTTCATGGAGCTGAAGTTTATTCTCCAAGTCTGTGAGTCTGTTTATGTTTTGTAAATAAGCTTATTTGTATCTTTTTTACTTTAGATTTCACATATAAGTGATATTATGTAAAATTTATCTTTCTCAGACTTATTCCACTTAGTATGACAATGTCTAGGTACATGCCAGGATAAAGTGAAACTCTCTAGGTCATGTCTGACTCTTTGTGACCTCATGGACTGTAGCACACCAGGATCCTCTGTCCACGGAATTCTCCAGGCAAGAATTCTGGAGTGGGTTGCCATTTCCTTCTCCAAGGGATCTTCCCAATCTGGGGATCAAACCCAGGTCTCCCACATTGCAGGTAGATTCTTTACATTATTTTATTCTTTTTGGTGTCTGAATAATATTACATTGTATGTGTGTATGTATGTATGTGTATATATATATATATATATATATATAATCTCACTACTCCTTTATCTATTTCTCTATGAATGCACATTTAGGTTGCTTTCATGTCTTATCTATTGTAAACAGTGTTACAATGAACATTGTGGTGTGTGGATACTTTGGACCATATTTTTCTTCAAATATATGAACAGAATTGGGATTGCAGGATCATAATGTAGCTTTATTTTTAGTTTTTGTTGTTGTTGTTCTTTTCTGAGTTATCTCCTATACTCTTGATGGTAATGTAAGTTGGTAAAGTCATTGTTATAATACCAATTTACATTCCTACCAATGGTATAGGATGGCATCCTTCTCTCTACCCCTTGTCCAGCATATGTTGTTTAAAGACTTTTTGGTGGCATTCTGACCTGTGTGAGCTGATGTCTTATTGTAGTTTTGATTTACGTTTCTCTAATAATTAGCAACAAGGAACATCTTTTCATGTGCATCTTAGCCATTTGTATGTCTTATTTGGAGAGATACCTATTAAGGTCTTATGCCCATTTGCCCATTTTTTGGTTTGTTTTTATGATATTAAGTCTCATAAGTTGGTTGTAAGTTTGGAGGCTAATCCCTTGTTGGTCACATAGTTTGCAAATATTTCTCCCATTCTGTGGGCTGTCTTTTCATTTTTTTTTTTTTTTTTATGGTTTCCATTGCTTGCAAAAGCTTTGAGCTTAATTAGATCCCATTTGTTTATTTTTGTTTTTATTTCCATTACTTTTGAAGACAGATTAAAAAAAATTGATGTGATTTATGTCAAAGTGTTCCATGTATGTTTCCCTTTTAGAGTTTTATATTGTCTATTCTCACATTTAGCTCTTTAATTCATTTTGAGATTGTTTTTGTGTATAGTGTTAAAAAGTGTTGGAACTTCATTTTTTTTTTTACATGTAACTTTCCAGTTTTCCAAGAAGCATTTATTGAAGAGACTATGTTTCCTCTATTGTATAGTCTTGTCTCCTTCATCAAAGATTAATAGACCATAGATATATGGGTTATTTCTGGACTTTCTATTATGTCCCTTTGATCTGTATTTCTATTTCTGTGCCAGAATTTTACTGTTTGGATAACTATACCTTTGTAACAGTGTCTGCAGTCAGAGAGCCTGATTCCTCCATTCCATTTTTCTTTCTTAAGATAGCTTAGAATATTGAGGATCTTTTGTGTCTCCACGTAATATTTTTAATTTTAGTTCTGTGAAAAATACTATTGGTAATTTTATAGAGATTGCATTGAGTCTGTAAATTACCATGCATATTATAGTCTTCCAGTCAAAGTACATGGTATCTCTTTCCATCTGTTTCTGTTGTCTTTTATTTCTTTTACAGGTATCTTAGGGTTCTAGGTGGAACAGGTCTTTGTTTTCCTTAGATAGGTTTATTCTTAAGTATTTTTTATTTATTTATATATGTGATTGTTTCTTTAATTTCTATTTCTGATCTTTTGTTTTTAGTGTTTAGAAATGCAACAGACTTCTGTGTATAATTTTGTAACTTGCAACTTTAACAAATATATTGATGAATTCTAGTAATTTTCTGGTAGTGTTTTCAGAATTTTCTATGTGTGGTATCATGTCATCTGCAAACAATGACAGTTTTACTTCTTTTCCAATTTTGATTCCTTTTATTTCTTTCTTCCCCCTGATTTCCAAATCTATGTTGAATAAAAGTAGTGAGAGTGTACATGCTTGTCTTGTTCCTGATTTTAGAGGAAATGCTTTCAGTATTTCACATCGAGTATGATGTTAGCTGTCAGTTTGTCATGTATACTCTCTATTATATTGAGGACTGTACTCTCTATGAACACTTTCTGGAGAGTTTTTATCATAAATGTGTATTTAATTTAGTCAAAATTTTGCCTACATCTACTGAGATGACCATATGCTTTAGTCAGTTTGTTGATGTGGTATGTCACACTAATTGAGTTCTGGATACTGAAACATACTTGCATCTCTGGGATAAATCCTACTTAATCATGGTGTATGATACTTTTAATGTATTATTGGATTCAGATTCCTAGTATTTTGTTGAGGATTTTTGCATCTATATTAATCAGTGATATTGGCCAGTTGCTTTCATTTTGTGTGGCTTTTTTTTTTTTTCTTTTCTAGTTTTGGTATTTGGGTGACGGTAGTGTCTTAGAATGAGTTTGCTAACTTTCCTTCCTCTACAATTTTTTGGAACAGTTTCAGAAGGAAAGGTGTTAAATATTCTCTAAATGTTTGATAGAAACCACATGTGAGGCCCCCAGGTTCTGGACTTTCATTTGTTGTGAGTTTTTAAATCACAGCTTCCACTTCAGTACTTATGATTGGTCTGTTTTTATTTTCTGTTTCTTCCTGGTTCTATCTTGTGAGATTAGACATTTCTAAGAATTTGTTATTTCTTCTAGATTGTCTATTTTATTGGCATACAGTTGCTTGTAGTAATCTCTTATGATCTTTTGTATTTCTGTGATGTCAATTGTAATTTTTCCTTTTCCATTTCTAATTTTATTGATTTTAGTCCTCTTCCCCCCCTACTTTTTTATGAGTTTGATTAAAAATTTATGAATTGTGTTTGCCTTTACAAAAAAACAGCTTTTGGTTTCATTGATCTTTGCTATTGATTTCTACATCTCTATTTTACTTATTACTGCTCTGATCATTATATTATCTTTCCTTCTACTAAATTTGTGTTTTGTTCATTCTTCTTTTTCTAGTTGCTCTAGGTGTAAGTTTAGGTTGTTTATTTATTTGAAATTTGTCTTTTGCCCTGAAGTAGACTTTTTCTTGCTACAAACTTCCCTCTTAGATTTGCTTTTGTTGCACCCCATAAGTTTTGATTGTGGCACTTTTGTTTTCATTTGTCTCTATGTATTTTTTTTTTTTAATTTCTTCTTTGATTCTTCAGTGATCCATTTGTTGTTTAGTAGCATACTATTTAGCCTCCACTGGTTTGTGCTTGTTACAGTTTTTCTTTTTCTTGTAGTTTCTTTCTAAACTCACAGTGTTGTGGTTGGAAAGGATGCTTGATATGATTTCAATTTTCTTAAATTTACTGGAGTTTGCTTTATGGTTCAGCATGTTGTCAATCCTGGAGAATGTTCCATATACACATGAGAAGAATATATATTCTACGTCTTTTGGATAGCATGCTCTACAAATACCAATTAAATTCATCTAGCTTAATGTGTCACTTAAGACTTGTGTTTCTTTTTTGATTTTCTGACTGGATGATCTGTCCATTATAAAAATGGGATGTTAATGTCCTCCACTATTATTTTATTACTGTCAATTTCTCCCTTAATGGCTGTTAGTAATTATCTTTTATATTGAGGTGCTCCTATATTGAGTGCATGTATGTTTATAGTTGCTTTATCTTCTTCTTGGATTGACCCCTTGATCACTATGCAGTATCTTTATTTTCCCTTTATAAAAGTCTATTTTAAATTCTATTTTTTCTAATATGAGTATTTTTATACTCTCTCTCTCTTTTGATTTCCATTTGTGTGGAATATCATTTTCCATCCTCTCATTTTCAGTCTCTATTTGTTCCTAGGTTTGAAATGGATCCTTGTTCGTGTATTCATTCATCCAGTCTATGTCTTTTGTTTGGAAGATTAAATGTACTTACATTCAAGATAATGAGACTTCCCTTGTATGTTATTTGTTGGTTTTCCATTGTTGCATTTTTATGTTTTTTATCTTTAATTTTTGTCAATTTGATTACTATATGTCTTGGCATGTTCTTGGGTTTATCATGCCTGGGACTCTCTGTTCTTCCTGGATATAGATGATTGTGTCCTTTCCTAAGTTAGAAGAAAGTGGTATTAACTTTGCAAATATTTTCTCACATCCTTTTTCTCTCTTCTCCTTCTGTGACCCTTATAATGTGAATGTTGGTGCATTTAATGCTTTCCTAGAAAATTGTTAGAATACCTTCACTTCTTTTCATCCTTTTTATTTTTATTCTGTTGTGTGGAAGACTTCTACTATTCTGTCTTCCAGCTTACTTTTCTTCTGTCTCACTTTTTCTGTTAATTCCTTCAAATGCATTTTTCATTTCCATTATTGTATTGCACATCTCTGGTTGTTTGTTCTTTAGTTCTTTTGGGTCTTTTTAAAATATTTCTTGCATCCTTTCAATCCTTGCCTCCATTCTTTTCCCAAGATCTTTGATCGTCTTCATTATTATTATTCTGAATTATTTTTTTCTGGTAGATTGGTTATCTCCACTTCACTTATTTGTTCTTTTAGTGTTTCATTTTGTTCTTTCATAAGGAACATATTTCTCTACCTTCTCATCTTGACTAACTTTCTGTGATTGTGATTTCCATTACGCAGACTGAAAGGCTGTGGTTCTTGCTTCTGCTGTCTGCAGAGGTTTGCTTTACTATGAAGCTTTTACAAAAGTGAGATTCAAGGAAAGAACCCTGTCAAGTACTCTTGACCACTGGTGCAGCTGTCAAGTTGTAAGTTGTCAGCACCCACTCTGGTCCTGTATAAATGTCAAAGACCTCAAAATCAAGTGGGCTAGGAAGAAAAATAGCTACACTGAGGTAGATTGCTTCATTCCAAAACATCAGATCAAGAACTTTTTTTTTTTTCATTTCTCCTTCCCTCTGTGACCATCCTTTTTCTAATTCTTACACCATGAAGCTTTTTATAATTCTCTATTATCCACTTTTGCCTTGCCCTGGTCTGGGAAGTTGGCATTGTTCAGTATGTTCATATCATTTAAAAAGATAGTAATCTAGTGTCCAACTAACTGTTGGATTTGCTGTGGTGTTGGTGATCCTATAGTCCTGCCCATTAAGAACTTCTCCCTAATTTTCAATGGCTCTGTTTCCTTGAAACAAACTTGCTGGACAAACACCTCTGGGAGAATAAAGACACAGCTATGTGAAATATATAAATAGGCTAACTGGCTTAAAGAAATATTCACTATTTAGGATCATATTTTTGACTTATTTGCTTCTAGGTTATTTGGATCATGGGTAACCTAGCTCAGGAGTGCTCTCCAAACAGCAGGCAGTGTTGTGTTGTTAATAATTATAACTGTCTCCTTAACATGCTACATTCACTCAAAAGTTTTAAATGCATGTGTGCAGCCACTGACAAGCCAACAAAACTTAAAAAGGCAAAGAAGACCTCATTCAAGACTTATGCAATAAAGGCAAGGTATTCAACTCAACTCCACTAAGATGAAAGGGTGGAGGATATTTAATTTTAAATGCTAGGAAAAGCTAATAGCATTTTTAAGTTCTAGGATAAGCTAATAGAAAAGTTCAAGAGGATACAAGGAGAATAATCAACATTATATAAGTACAGTTATATAAGTCCTATAAGTGCAGTTAACATTCTACACTTAATTTCTAGTAAACTATTGTTCTTGCCAAAATGTGTTATTCTTATTTAAATTCTTTGCATTTATTTGCTAAAAATTTATGTGCAAATAATTGGTAAATGTTTATGCATAATTAGTTCTAATGAGGTGGATGAAACTGGAGCCTATTATACAGAGTGAAGTAAGCCAGAAGGAAAAACACCAATACAGTATACTAACGCATATATATGGAATTTATAAAGATGGTAACAAATATCAAAATTAATCCATCACTCATTTTGATATTTGGCAAAACTAATACAATTATGTAAAGTTTAAAAATAAAATAAAATTGAAAAAAAAAAAAGAAAAGCGCAAACTGCAAAAAAAAAAAGAAAGATGGTAACAATAACCCTGTATACGAGACAGCAAAAGAGACACTGATGTATAGAACAGTCTTTTGGACTCTGTGGGAGAGGGATAGGGTGGGATGATTTGGGAGAATGGCATGGAAATACGTATAATATCATATATGGAACAAGTCGCCAGTCCAGGTTCGATGCACGATACTGGATGCTTGGGGCTGGTGCACTGGGACGACCCAGAGGGATGGTATGGGGAGGGAGGAGGGAGGAGGGTTCAGGATGGGGAACATATGTATACCTGTGGCAGATATCATTTTGATACTTGGCCAAACCAATACAATATTGTAAAGTTTAAAAATAAAATTAAAAAAAAAAAGAAAGAAAACTATTGGAGAGTAAAATGTTCTCTGTATAGCCAATTAAAACAAATACATTATTCTTTTATTCTTCTTGTTAAAATCATTATTCCTACTGACATATTTTGTGCACTTTTTATATCAGTTATTAAAGACAGCCATGTTACTATCTCCCACTGAAGACAGATTTTTATTCTTCCTATAATTTTGTCATGAATTTTATACATTTATATATTGTGAAATTATTTAATATACTCTAAATGGATTATAATATTGGTACATTAAATATTTCATTATATTATATTTTATCTCACAATATTTTATATCTTTCAAGGTGTTTGTCTTAGATGAATATAGTTAAATTATTTTCTTTTGGTTACACTCTTATTGGTGCAACTTGATCTATAGCTTTCAATTGAAATTTTGTGTATTATTTGCATTACTTGTAAAGAGTTTGATTTTTATTAAAGTCTATTAAATTTGCCCATTATGAGAGTATTAAGTACATCCCATTACACTTACTAATTAACTACATTTTACTAATACAAATATGTGTTTAATTTATTGAATGTTATCTATTTTTTAATGTTTTATAAATATTTTTATATTTCTTACACTTATTTGAATAAATTTGAATCACTCAATTATTATCACTATTATTTTCAAATTTTTCTAAATTTCAATTTATTTATGAAAGAGCTCAATAATTATAGCAAGAATAATTAACTTCAGTTCAGTTCAGTCGCTCAGTTCTGTCCGACTCTTTGCAACCCCATAGACTGAAGCACATCAAACTTCACTGTCCAGCACCAACTCCTGGAGCTTGCTAAAACTCATGTCCATTGATCTGGGGATACTAACAAACTATCTCATCCTCTGTTGTCCCCTTCTCCTCCTACCTTCTATTTTTGTCAGCATAAAGGTCTTTTCCAATGAGTCAGTTCTTCGCATCAGCTGGCCAAAAAGTATTGGAGCTTCAGCCTCAGCAACAGTGACTCCAGTGAATATGTAGGAGTGATTTCCTTTAGGATTCACTGGTGGTTTGAACTCCTTTGCAGTCTATGGGACTCTCAAGAGTCTTCAACATCACAAAAGCGTCAGTTCTTCGGTGCTCAGCTTTCTTTATGGTCTAACTTTCACATCCATACATGACTATTGGAAAAAACGTAGCTTTTTTTTTGTCATTTAATTATTTCTTTTATTGTTTAACCAATCATATAGCTGTTTTTAATTTTTTATTTAATTTTTTATTATTTTTTAAATTTAAATTTATTTATTTTAATTAGAGGCTAATTACTTTACAATATTGTATTGGTTCTGCCATACATCAACATGAATAGATGGACTTTCATCAGCAAAGTAATGTCTCTGCTTTTTAATATGCTGTCCCAGGTTGGTCATAACTTTTTAACCAAGGAGCAAGCCTCTTTTAATTTCATGGCTGCAGTCACCATCTGTAGAGATTTTGGAGCCCACGTAAAGAAAGTCTTTCACTGTTTCCATAGTTGCCTCATTATTTTCCATGAAGTGATGAGACAAGATGCTACAATCTTTGTTTTTTGAATGCTGAGTTTTAAGTCAGCTTTTCCTCTCTCCACTTTCAATTTCATCAAGAGATTCTTTAGTTTCTCCTCGTTTTCTGCCCTAAGAGTGGTGTCATCTTCATATTTGAGATTCTTGATATTTCTCGCTGAAATCTTAATTCCAGCTTGTGCTTCATACAGGCCTGTTTTGCATTATGTACTCAGAATATACCCACAGTCTCTCACATCAGAAAGCTTCCATAAACCTCTTGTCCTTATCCCTCAGGGGACAGATAGAATGAAAACCACAATCACAGAAAATAATCAAATTGATCACATTGAACATAGCCTTGCCTAACTCAATGAAACTATGAACCATGCCCTGTAGGGCCATCCAAGATGGATGGGTCATGGTAGAGAGTTCAGAAAAAACGTGGTCCACTGGAAAAGGGAATGGCAGACCACTCCAGTAGTCTTGCTTTGAGAATACCATGAACAGTAAGAAAAGGCAAAAATATAGGACACTGAAAGATAAACTATCCAGGTCAATAGGTGTCCATACGCTACTGAGAGAAGAGTGGAGAAATAACACCAGAAAGAACGAAGAGACTGAGCCAAAGCAACAACAATACACAGTTGTTGCTGTCTCTATGATGGAAATTAAGTCTGAATCTGTAAGGAGCAATACTGCATAGGAACCTGAAATGTTAGGTCTATGAATCAAGGAAAATTAGAATTGGTCAAACAGGAGATGGCAAGAGTGAACATTGACACTTGAGGAATCAGTAAACTAAAATGAACTGGAATGGGTGAATTTAACTCAGATGACTATTACATCTATTACTGTGGGCAAGAATCCCCAAGAAGAAATGGAGTAGCCATCATAGTCAACAAAAGAGTCCGAAATGCAGTATTTGCTGCAATCTCAAAAATGACAGAATGAACTCTGTTCTTTTCCAAGGCAAACCATTCAATATAACAATAATCTAAGTTTATGCACCAACCACTAATGCCAAAGAAGCAGAAATTGAATGGTTCTATGAAGACCTACAAGACTTTAAAAAACTAACAGACAAAAAAGATGTTCATTATGGGGAACTGGAATGCAAAAGTAGGAAGTCAAGAGACACCTGGAGTAACAGGCAAATTTGGCCTTGTAGTATAAAATGAAGCAGGGAAAAGTATAACAGAGTTTTGCCAAGAAAATACACTGGTCATAGCAAACACTTTCTTACAACAACACAAGAGACAACTCTACACATGGACATCACAAGATGGTCAATATAAAAATTAGATTGATTAAACTCTTTGCAGCCAAATATAGATAAGCTCTATACAGCCAGCAAAAACAAGACTGGGAGCTGACTCTGGCTCAGAACATGAACTCCTTATTATCAAATTCAGACTAAAATTGAAGAAAGTAAAGAAATGGACTAGACCATTCAGGTATGACCTAAGTCAAATCCCTTACAATTATACAGTGAAAGTGACAAATAAATTCAAGGTATTAGATCTGAGAGAGTGCCTGAAGAATGATGAATGGACATTTGAGACATTGTACAGGATGCAGTAATAAATACCATCTTCAATAAAGGGAAACGCAAAAAGGCAAAACAGTTTTATAAGGAGGTCTTAAAGAGAGGTGAGAAAGGAAGAGAAGCCAAAGGCATAGGAGAAAAGGAAAGTTACACCGATTTCAAGGCAGAGTTCCAGGAATAGCAAGGAGAGATAAGAAAGCTTTCCCAGTGGTCAGTGCAAAGAAATAGAGGAAAACAATAGAATGGGAAAGACTAGAGATCTCTTCAAGAAAATTCGAGATACTAAGGAAACATTTCATGCAACTTCAGTTCAGTTCAGACGCGCAGTCGTGTCCAACTTTTTGTGACCCCATGAATGGCAGTATGGCAGGGCTCCCTGTCCATCACCAACTCCCGGAGACTACCCAACTCATGTCCATTCAGTCAGTGATGCCATCCAGCCATCTCATCCTCTGTCATCCCCTTCTCCTCCTGCCCCCAATCCCTCCCAGCATTGGGGTATTTTCCAATGAGTCAACTCTTCGCATGAGGTGGCCAAAGTATTGGAGTTTCAGCTTCAACATCAGTCCTTCCAATGAACACCCAGGACTGATCTCCCTTAGGATGGACTTGTTAGATCTCCTTGCAGTCCCAGGGACTCTCAGGAGGCTTTTCAACACCACAGTTTAAAAGCATCAATTCTTCAGTGCTCAGCTTTCTTCACCATCCAACTTTCTTCACTGTCTAACTCTCACATTCATACATGGCCACTGGAAAAACCATAGCTTTGACTAGATGGGATTTTGTTGGCAAAGTAATGTCTCTGCTTTTTAATATGCCATCTAGGTTGGTCATAACTATACTTCCAAGGAGTAAGCATCTTTTAATTTCATGGCTGCAGTCACCATCTGCAGTGATTTTGGAGCCCCCCAAAATAAAGTCAGCCACTGCTTCCACTGTTTCCCCATCTATCTCCCATGAAGCAAAGGGACCAGATGCCATGATCTTAGTTCTCTAAATACTGAGCTTTAGGTCAACATTTTCACTCTCCTCTTTCACTTTCATCAAGAGGTTTCTTAAGTTCCTCTTCACTTTCTTCCATAAGGGTGGTGTCATCTGCATATGTGAGGTTATTGATATTTCTCCCGGAAATCTTGATTCCAGCTTGTGCTTCCTCCAGCCCAGCATTTCTCATGATGTACTCTGCATATAAATTAAATAAGCGGGGTGACAATATACAGCCTTGACGGACTCCTTTTCCTATTTGGAACCAGTCTGTTGTTCCATGTTCAGTTCTAACTGTTGCTTCCTGACCTGCATACAAATTTCTCAAGAGGCAGATCAGGTGGTCTGGTATTCCCATCTCTTTCAGAATTTTCCACAGGTTTATTATGATCCACACAGTCAAAGGCTTTGGCATAGTCAATAAAGCAGAAATAGATGTTTTTCTGGAACTCTCTTGCTTTTTCCATGATCCAGCAGATATTAGCAATTTGATCTCTGGTTCCTCTGCCTTTTCTAAAACCAGCTTGAACATCTGGAAGTTCACGGTTCATGTTGCTAAAGCCTGGGTTGGAGAATTTTGAGCATTACTTTAGTACTGTGTGAGATGAGTGCAATTGTGCAGTAGTTCGAGCATTTTTTGGCATTGCCTTTCTTTGGGATTGGAATGAAAACTGACCTTTTCCAGTCCTGTGGCCACTGCTGAATTTTCCAAATTTTCTGGCATATTGAATGCAACACTTTCACAGCATCATCTTTCAGGATTTGAAATAGTTCTACTGGAATTCCATCACCTCCACTAGCTTTGTTTGTGGTGATGCTTTATAAGGCCCACTTGACTTCATATTCCAGGATGTCTGGCTCTAGGTCCGTGATCACACCATTGTGATTATCTAGGTTATGAGTATCTTTTTTGTACAGTTCTTCTGAATATTCTTGCAACCCCTTCTTAATATCTTCTGCTTCTGTTAGGTCCATACTATATCTGTCCTTTATTGTGCCCATCTTTGCATGAAATGTTCCCTTGGTATCTCTGATTTTCTTGAAGAGATCTCTAGTCTTTCGCATTCTGTTGTTTTCCTCTATTTATTTTCATTTATTGCTTAGGAAGGCTTTTTTTTCTTTTCTTTTTGTCTCTCCTTGCTATTCTTTGGAACTCTGCATTCAGATGGGAATATCTTTCCTTTTCCCCTTTGCTTTTCATTTCTCTTCTTTTCACAGCTATTTGTAAGTCCTCCTCAGACAGCCATTTTGCTTTTTTGCATTTCTTTTCCATGGTGATGGTCTTGATCCTTGTCTCCTGTACAGTGTCACAAACCTCCATCCATAGTTCTCCAGGCACACTATCAGATATAGTCCCTTAAATCTATGTCTCACTTCCACTGTATAATCATAAGGGATTTGATTTAAGTCATACCTGAATAGTCTAGTGGTATTACCTACTTTCTTCAATTTATGTCTGAATTTGGCAATAAGGAGTTCATGATCTGAACCACAGTCAGCTCCCAGTCTTGTTTTTGCTGCCTCTATAGAGCTTCTCCATCTTTGGCTGCAAAGAATATAATCAATCTGATTTTGGTGTTGACCATCTGGTGATGTCCATGTGTAGAGTCTTCTCTTGTGTTGTTGTAAAAGGGTATTTGCTATGACCAATCTGTTCTCTTGGCAAAACTCTATTAGCCTTTGTCCTGCTTCATTCTGTACTCCAAAGCCAAATTTGCCTGTTACTCCAGGTGTTTCCTGACTACCTACTTTTGCACTCCAGTCCCCTATAATGAAAAGGACATCTTTTTTGGGTGTTGGTTCTAAAAGGTCTTGTAGGTCTTCATAGAACCATTCAACTTCAGCTTCTTAAGCGTTATTGTTTGGGGCGTAGGCTTGTATTACCATGATATTGAATGGTTTGCCTTGGAAACGAACGGAGATCATTCTGTCGTTTTTGAGATTGCATCCAAGTACTGCATTTCGGACTCTTTTGTTGACCATGATGGCTACTCCGTTTCTTTTAAGGGATTCCTGCCCACAGTAGTAGATATAATGGTCATCTCGGTTAAATTCACCCATTCCAATCCATCTTAGTTTGCTGATTCCTAGAATGTTGTTGTTCCCTCTTGCCATCTCCTGTTTGACCACTTCCAATTTGCCTTGATTCATGGACCTGACATTCCAGGTTCCTATGCAATATTGCTCTTTACAGCATCAGACCTTGCTTCCATCACCAGTCACATCCACAACTGGGTATTGTTTTTGCTTTGGCTCCATCTCTTCATTCTTTCTGGAGTTATTTCTCAACTGATATCCAGCAGCATATTGATGCAAAGATGGGCACAATAAATGACAGAAATAAACTGAACCTAACAGAAGCAGAATATATTGCGAAGAGGTAGCAAGATTACCCAGTCTATAGAAAAATGATCATCGTGACACAGTTAACCACAATGATGTGATCGCTCTCCTAGAGCCAGACATCCTGGAATGTGAAATCAAGTGGGCCTTAGGAAGCATAACTATGAACAGAGGTTGTGGAGGTGATGGAATTCCAGCAGAGCTCTTTCAAATGAGGCCTTCCATCATTCATGAGCAAGATGGAGATAATTATAAACTTTGCATGCAGTTAGTTAATTATTCCAATTGAGCTAGTCCACATCCTTAAAAATGATGCTGTTAAAATGCTGCACTCAATTTGCCAGGAAATTTAAAAAACTCAGCACTGGCCACAGGACTGGAAAAGTTCAGTTTTTATTCCAATCCCAAAGAAAGGCAGTGCTGAATAATGTTCAAATTACCACACAATTGCACTCATCCCACATGATAGCAAAGTAATGCTCAACATTCTCCAAGTCAGGCTTCAACAGTACATGAAAAGTGAACATCCAGATGTTCAAGCTGGATTTAGAAAAGTTAGTGGGCCCAGAAATAAAATTGCCAACATCTGTTGGATCACCAAAAAAGGAAGAGAGTTCCAGAAAAGCATCTTCTTCTGCTTTATTGACAACGCCAAAGCCTTTGACTGTGTAGATCACAACAAATGGTGGAAATTCTTCAAAATATTGAAATACCAGACCATCTGACCTGTCTCCTGAGAAATCTGTATGCAGGTCAAGAAGCAAGAGTTAGAAATAAACATTGAATGACATACTGGTTCCAGATAGGGAATGGATACATCAAGGTTGTATATTGTCACCCTGCTCATGTAACTTATATATGCACAAACTGGAATCAAAATTGCTGGGAGAAATATTAATAACTTCAGATTTGCAGGTGACACCACCCTTATGGCAGAAAGTGAAGAAGAACTAAAGAGCCTCTTGATGAAAAGGAAAAAAGAGTGAAAAAGTTGGCTTAAAAATAACTATTCAGAAAAATAAGATCATGATATCCAGTCCCATCACTTCATGGCAAAAAGTTGGGGAACAATGGAAATAGTGAGAAACTTTATTTTTTGTGGCTCCAAAATCACTGCAGATGGTGACTGAAGCCATGAAATTAAAAGACACTTGCTCCTTGTAAGGAAAGCTCTGACCAATCTTGACAGCATATTAAAAGAAGAGACATTACTTTGCCAACAAATGTTCACCTAGTCGAACTATGTTTCTTCCAGTAGTTATGTATGGATGTGAGCATTGGAGTATAAATAAGCTGAGTGCGAAAGAATTGATGCTTTTGAACAGTGGTTTTGGAGAAGACTCTTGAGAGTCTCTTGGACTGCAAGGAGATCAAATTAGTCAATCCTAAAGGAAATCAGTCCTGAATATTCAATGGAAGGACTGGTATGAAGCTGAACCTCTAATACTCTGGCCACCTTATGTGAAGAACTGACTCATTGGAAAAGACCCTGATGCTGGGAAAGATTGAAGGCAGGAGGACAAGGAGTTGACAAAAGATGAGATGATTGGATGACATCACCAACTCAATGGGCATGAGTTTGAGCAAGTTCTGGGAGTTGGTGAAGGATAGGGAAGCCTGGCATGCTGCAGTTCTTGGGGGTCACGACTCGGACATGACTGAGTGACTGAACTGATCTGAACTGAGGAGTACTGAGGACAAATGAACTAGTCTCTGAAAATTCATGCATTTTATATGCTAAACATACTATCTTGGAAAATTAAGGCAAAAAATACACAATTACATATTCCATTAACATTTAGAAGTGTGTCATCATATTTCGTACGACATCTGAAAAGCTTTGCTGTACAATTTTCACTGGAAAACGTAAATTATATATTAGAAATATGGCAAAAAAATTTTTTTTTTTTTTACAATTACAGACCCTAGAAGGACTTTGGGATCTCAACAGTTCTTGGAGTACACTCTGAGAAGTTATGACATGGAATAAAATACAATATTATAGAAATGGTTTGCTTTTCTACAATAGCTGTAAGAGATGAATTTGTTACAAGATTGTGGTGCTGCTGGAAAAACAAAGCAAGATCAAACAAGCAAAGAAAAAAACCCAAACCTTGAGTTTTGGGTCTTGAGATTTGTCAGTAGCATACTCTGGTAAAGTTTGAAAAGACTATTTGCAGGAGCTGAAAGATGGTGGAAAAATTGTTACAGAAAGCTTGAAAAATGATAATCCATATAATATAGTTGTGACCAAAAAAATGGTTAGGTTTCTACTTCTAATTTCTTGGATGGCTAGAGAAGCATGTGTCTAAGTACATTTAAGATTTGAGAAATAAAATTTCATAGAATAATGTTAACATTTTATGTAGATTTTACCAGGTGCGTATGATAGGATACTAGAAAATGAGAAAAACTAATGAGATAAAGTGAGAGACTGCAAGCAAAACTTAGAAGAAATAAAAGAAGCTTAAAACTCTTTTAGTTAGAAAGTGTATCTCTCACCCACCCTTTTAGACAAAAAACCTTCTTAAATTAAAATAAAATCTGGTGCACTGGGATGACCCAGAGGGATGGTACGGGAAGGGAGGAGGGAGGAGGGTTCAGGATGGGGAACACGTGTATACCTGTAGCAGATTCATGTTGATATATGGCAAAACCAATACAATATTGTAAAGTTAAAAAATTGAAAAAAAAATCCAGAGGCAAAGCAAATTGGAAATATAACTGTAATTTATTTTGTTAATACCATATAAAAAGTTAAAGAAATTTGTCCTCTCAGGTAAAATGACTTCTAGGAGACCTCATAGGGGATTCTCTAATGGCTTGGAAGGTAAAGAATCCACCTGCAATGCAGGAGACACAGGAGATGTGGGTTCAATCTCTGGATTAGGAAGATCCCCTAGAGGAGGAAATGGCAACCCACTCCAGTATTCTTTACTGAAAAATCCCATGGACAAAGGAGCCCAGTGGGCTTTATCCCAAAGTGTCACGAAGTGTTGCATGGGACTGAGCGACTGAGCACAGACATGCAGCACAAGAAACCTTAAGGACATTATGTCACAGCATCACAAGCCCAGAGTGGCAATTGTTAGATACAAAGTGTGAAAATGTTTTTTGACATATAGAATTCAGATTTATAGGAAATAAATAAAAATAAAAAAATAAATTTTAAAAGGAACTGTGTTAGCTCCCACCTTTAATTAAAAGAGACTAAAACTTTCAAGATGGAAATACACCTTAGGTCCCCAAATTTCTCCAGGCTGAAAACAGGCTGAGAAGTTTATTTGAAGAGCATATAACCAATGCCTTATTCAGAAGTGTTCAAGAAGGGGAAAAAACAAGAGTTTCCTAGAGAACAGAAGGGAAAGTTTCAGAGAAAATGCACTGGAGAGTCCACATTGAGAAGTCAAATGAAATATTCCTCGACTCTGTACTTTGGGGTGAAAATATGCCTACTGTATTGCAAAATAACTTAGCCAGTGACAGTAGTCATCTCTCACTTCCCGCTAATCAAAGGGGTTGCTTATAAATTTTTCTCTCCTGTATTCCCCATTGCATTATGGGACTTGTAATTCCATAATGAAATTAAGAACCACTCGTTCCTTGGAAGAAAATCTATGACAAACCTAGATAGCATATTAAAAAGAATAGACATCATTTTCCTAACCAAGGTTCATGTAGTCAAAGCTATGGTTTTTCCAGTAGTCATGTATGGATTTGAGAATTGGATCTTAAAGAAGACTGAGAACCAAGGAATTTATGCTTTTGAATTGTGATACTTGAGAAGACTTGAAAATCCCTTGGACTTTGAGATCAGCTCAGTCAACTCTAAGGGAAATCAATCCTGAATATTCATTGGAGAGACTGATGATGAAGCTGATTCTCCAATACGTTGAGTATCAAATATATTTGATACTCAAATATTGGAGTATTCTCCAATACTCCAATATTTGCCACCTAATGTGAAGAGCTGACTCATTGGAAAAGACCCTGATCCTGGGAAATATTGAAGGCAGGAGGAGAAGAGGGCAACAGAAGATGAAATGGTTGGATGGCATCACCAACTTGATGGACATGAGTTTGAGTAAACTCCAGGAGATAGTGAAGGACAGGGAAGCCTGGCATACTGTAGTCCATGGGGTCACAAAGAGTTGGACATAACAGATTGACTGAAAAACAACAACAATAAACATTAGCATTGCTGGAAGTCAAATGGTGAAGCTCAGAAAATTCTACATTAGAATCATATTCTCAGTGTGATAGAAGGCCACATAAATGACAAAAATTACTAAATACCTCTTTCTCTGTATAACCAATAAAATAATACTACTGTTTATAAGGTTGATTTTAAAATGCAGTCACTGAACTGCCATAATTTTAATGATTAATAGATTTATTTAATCAACAGTACATAAAGTCATCATTGCCAGACTTAAAACAGCGTTACAATTTTGCCAAATGGATATATCCAGGTAAATTATGCCACGTTATGTCATAGAACAGTTTCTGATGACCAGAATGCTCCCATATTTCCATTTTAGTCAATTTCCACCCCATCCCTCGACTTGAAATCCTTCCCAGGTAAGCATTTTTCTGGTATTTTTTTTAAGTCAGACCACATAAATATATTTTATTATTGTTGTTGTTTATTTTGCCAACTTCCCAGAATAATTTCTAAGTGAAAGTGATGCCAGTTTTTTGGTTTGAAAATTATTTTCTAAACTGCCATAATTTCTTTTTTTTTTAATTAATTAATTAATTTTATTTTATTTTATTATTATTTTTTTATTTTTTAAATTTTATTTTATTTTTAAACTTTACATAATTGTATTAGTTTTGCCAAATATCAAAATGAATCCGCCACAGGTATACATGTGTTCCCCATCCTGAACCCTCCTCCCTCCTCCCTCCCCATACCATCCCTCTGGGTCGTCCCAGGGCTCTAGCCCCAAGAATCCAGTATCATGTATCGAACCTGGACTGGCAACTCGTTTCTTACATGATATTTTACATGTTTCAATGTCATTCTCCCAAATCTTCCACCCTCTCCCTCTCCCACAGAGTCCATAAGACTGATAAAGAATTCCGAATAATGATAGTGAAATTGATCCAAAATCTTGAAACTAAAATGGAATCACAGATAAATAGCCTGCAGACAAGGATTGAGAAGATGCAAGAAAGGTTTAACAAGGACCTAGAAGGAATAAAAAAGAGTCAATATATAATGAATAATGCAATAAATGAAATTAAAAACACTCTGGAGGCAACAAATAGTAGAATAACAGAGGCAGAAGATAGGATTAGTGAATTAGAAGATAGAATGGTAGAAATAAATGAATCAGAGAGGATAAAAGAAAAACGAATTAAAAGAAATGAGGACAATCTCAGAGACCTCCAGGACAATATTAAACGCTACAACATTCGAATCACAGGGGTTCCAGAAGAAGAAGACAAAAAGAAAGACCATAATTTCTTGACATCATCTAATAGGTAACTCTCTTTCCTTTATATAACCCCTCCTTAAAACCTTAACCACAATTTTAAATCTTCAAAGAAGTACCCCTACTCCAGCTGTCTCAGGACATCTTCATTTCTCCTAAGATACATTTTCCTTGATATACCAAATTCATAAACCTAATTTTATTTATTTATTTGGCCACTCAGTATGGCATGTTGGAACTTAGTTCCCCACCAGAAATCAAGCCAGTGCCCCCTGCATTGAAAGCATGGAGTCTTAACTATTGGACAACCAAGGAAATCAAAACTAATTTTATTAAACATAATGTGTTCCCAGCGGTGTTTACTTCTTGGCTTTCACAAACAAAGAAAAAAATGTGACACAGGGCATTTAGGCATCTTCATCTTACAGTGTGATTAAGTTATTTGATTATGTGAATGGTTTTTGCACTTCCAAATTCAGTACATACATTATAATATAAATTACTGTTTTATATATTTTATCAAAAATAATATTAAATAGCTTGTTTTAGTAATTATTTGGTGATTTGTGATGATTGGAATATTAAAATCTATAGTCCCAAGGATAAATTAAGCATACTTATAAGGTACATTTCTGTGACTTAAAAATGTTTGAATTTACAAGAAAACTCATGCCTACCAAATCACAATTTGTTGTAATTATGTGTCTCCTTAGGGAAAACGTGCCTACTACAAGAGGTGTTGGCAATCATTGTCAGTGTTGTGATTATACCCTTTATAATGTCCCTTCTTAATTCAGAGGGAAGGCATGTTTTTTTCTTACTCTGTTAATTAATTTCTCCTCAATAATCCAGATGTTTTGTTTCTATAGTTTATTCTTTCCTGTTGACTTTTTGGTAATGAGATTAATCTGTCTGATTTCCCTCCTTCTAGCTCAATATTATGGTTCTATAATCATATAATTATCCCCTTTAAAATGGTAATGAAAACCTAGTTTTGCCCATGTTTCTATTCTTCAAACATGGAAAAAGCTTTTTTTTTTTTTTTTTAATCCATGGAAATGGAAAAGTTTCAAGCAGAACTTTTTAAAGCCTTTTTTTTTTCTTTTTGGTTTTGTTTTGTTTACATTACTTCTCACCCTATAATTGTACAACAAAAATCTCATACCAGTACAAACACAGATATAAGGTACTATTATACTGTAGTACTATTGTAGCAAAATGTAGAATTGGATATTCTTTTGAATGTGATGTGATGTAAAAATATAAAACCAAGTGAAATTTATATATTTTTTCTGTTTATTGTTGACCCAGTTCCATTTGATTCACTCCTTTTATTCATGAATTCATGTTTTATTGGCATCCCCATACCCTTTGATGAATGAACTCAAATTTTTAACCAAACATACATTGAAAAGTAATAGTGACTTGTTTCAGCAGTGGTTTTCAAGTTTTTCATGGTTTAGTTACTGTTCAGTTCAGTTCAGTTCAGTCGCTCAGTCGTGTCTGACTCTTTGCAACCCCATGAGTTGCAGAACACCAGGCCTCCCTGTCCATCAAAACTCCCAGAGTTCACTCAGACTCACGTCCGTCAAGTCAGTAATGCCATCCAGCCATCTCATTCTCTGTCATCCCCTTCTCCTCCTGCCCCCAATCCCTCCCAGCATCAGGGTCTTTTCCAATGAGTCACGTCTTCTCATGAGGTGACCAAAGTACTGGAGTTTCAGCTTTAGCATCATTCCTTCCAAAGAAATCCCAGGGCTGATCACCTTCAGAATGGACTGATTGGATCTCCTTGCAGTCCAAGGGACTCTCAAGAGTCTTCTCCAACACCACAGTTCAAAAGCATCAATTCTTCGGTGCTCAGCTTTCTTCACAGCCCAACTCTCACATCCATACATGACCACAGGAAAAACCATAGCCTTGACTAGACGGACCTTTGTTGGCAAAGTAATGTCTCTGCTTTTCAATAATTTGTTAATCAAAGGTTATTAATGTGGATGTATGCAGGAAATTATAAATGCAAACATCTGTGAAACAGTTAAAAGTTATTTGGTTTGGAATGTGTCAATTAAATTTTCCAAGATGTATGACTAGATTGGTATAACAAGCAACCACCGGTCCATACCCCCACAAGTTTCCATCCTGTTGGCCAGTCTTAGAAATCTCAAATTTACCAACCCCCAATTTACCAAATTGTATCAATTGATACAACAACTGTATGAATTCCTAAAAATAAAAATAATTGTCTTACGGTCTCTACCTCAGGCATCCCTAGGTATTCATGGGAAATTTGCTCTAGAATTCCAAAGATATCAATTTCTTCAGATACTCAAGTTGCTTATATAAAATGGCAAAATACAATCACCCCTCAGTCTTTGGGGTTCCATTTCTAGGTATACAGATAGACACACACATACACATATCCTATTGTTCTGTTGCTCTAGAGAATCTTTACTGATAAAAACATGTAACTTTAAGCTAGAAACTCACACTTATTCTAAGATTATTAATTTTTAAGACTAGGCAATATTGAGAGACTGTTTGAGGTGTGGGTTTACTAATTTAACATGAATTCAGTGCATACAGTATGCAGTTTTCTCCATTAATGATGCTCAGTGAAGACACATAAACAGCATTCATAATTCTATTTCTGCCAGTTGACTTTTAAATAATGAAATCCAGAAATCTGAAGTATTTATTTAAATGTCTAGTTTTCTTTTTTCTTTGAGATTTTTGAACTTTGAAGAAACTGAAAAGTGATACCATAGAGTAAGTAAATTCACTCTGTCAGTTGTTAGAGAGCAATGTGGCAAAAGTGTTTTGAGATAATTTATGAAGAAGTATCTTAAAAAAAAATAGACCAGAAGCATTTCTTGAAACATCAAGGAAGTTGGAGTTTTAGAAATAGTGAAAATAAAATAGAATTAATTGATTTCTTGTCATAATGACTTTGAGTAACAATTTCAATGGTTTGCCTAGAAATTACTAGAGATTTTGCGATTTCAGCAATTACCTTTTTGGTGCTGAGAATTTGATTATGTGACTTTGGGAGTAAATGTCAACAGTGAAGAGGCTAAAAATATCCTTGGAAGTTCAGAGATCAAGCAATTATGACCCCAAGGGTGGAAAATGTGTACATATGGGTAATTTGAAAGCTGTATCCATCTCTTTTGTATATGATGCTTTCTTACTTAGGAAGACTTCCACATAGTACATCTTAAACTATTATTTCATGCCCACTTTATGTCCACTTAACTTTTGTTATTTTCAATTATTAAGCATAACTCAAGTTTATTTTAATATATAGTATGAGATAGAGATCTAACACAAGTTACTTTTTCCTAATATATTTTATACAATATTGTAAAGTTTAAAAATAAAATAAAACTATTTTTTTAAATTTTATTTTATTTTTAAACTTTACAATATTGTATTAGTTCTGCCAAATATCGAAATGAATCTGCCACAGGTATACCTGTGTTCCACATCCTGAACCCTCCTCCCTCCTCCCTCCCCATACCCTCCCTCTGGGTCGTCCCAGTGCACCAGCCCCAAGCATCCAGTACCGTGCATCGAACCTGGACTGGTGACTCGTTTCATACATGATATTATACATGTTTCAATGCCATTCTCCCAAATCTCCCCACCCTCTTCCTCTCCCACAGAGTCCATAAGACTGATCTATACATCAGTGTCTCTTTTGCTGTCTCTTATACAGGGTTATTGTTACCATCTTTCTAAATTCCATATATATGAGTTTGTATACTGTATTGGTGTTTTTCTTTCTGGCTTACTTCACTCTGTATAATAGGTTCCAGTTTCATCCATCTCATTAGAACTGATTCAAATGTTTTCTTTTTAATGGCTGAGTAATACTCTATTGTGTATATGTACCACAGCTTTCTTATCCATTCATCTGCTGATGGGCATCTAGGTTGCTTCCATGTCCTGGCTATTATAAACAGTGCTGCGATGCACATTGGGGTACACGTGTCTTTTTCAATTCTGGTTTCCTCAGGGTGTATGCCCAGCAGTGGGATTGCTGGATCATAAGGCAGTTCTATTTCCAGTTTTTTAAGGAATCGCCACACTGTTCTCCATAGTGGCTGTACTAGTTTGCATTCCCACCAACAGTGTAAGAGGGTTCCCTTTTCTCCACACCCTCTCCAGCATTTTTTGCTAGTAGACTTATGGATCGCAGCCATTCTTACTGGCGTGAGGAGAACATAGGCAAAACACTCTCTGACATACATCACAGCAGGATCCTCTATGACCCACCTACCAGAATATTGGAAATAAAAGCAAAAATAAACAAATGGGACCTAATTAAACTTAAAAGCTTCTGCACAACAAAGGAAACTATTAGCAAGGTGAAAAGGCAGCCTTCAGAATGGGAGAAAATAATAGCAAATGAAGCAACAGACAAACAACTAATCTCAAAAACATACAAGCAACTCCAGAAAAATAAATGACCCAATCAAAAAATGGGCCAAAGAACTAAATAGACATTTCTCCAAAGAAGACATACAGATGGCTAACAAACACATGAAAAAATGCTCAACATCACTCATTATCAGAGAAATGCAAATCAAAACCACTATGAGGTACCTAATATATTTTAGAACTCTTTAAAAATTGTGGTTCTTTAGATGGTGACTACTTGCTATTTAACAAATTTTTAAAAATATATGTGCATTTATCCTTTTCAAATGATATTTTCATTTAGGAATAAAAGTAAGCTATTCAGAAATATGTGATCAATTCCTTTAGCATAACAGCCTATCTCATGAGAAATTAGGATAGATATATTATTTCATCAAATTTGGCTGGGACATTTTACTCAGTCACTTACAACTGAGAATAGCTGAGACTTATTCTGACGACAGATAGACATCCAAACAGCTTGTTCTGAAAGTTGACAGTAAAATCTGATTTTTTAAAAGACTATTTAAAATTATAATTTAAATAATTTGAAAGACTTATAAGACCATTATAGTTCTGCTTTCAGAAAAGATGGTTTATCTTGCAGTAGATCAACTGATCTAAAGGAAATAAGAGAATTCCATTGACAAGAAAAAGTAATAAACAAATTAAATATACTTGAAGGCATCAGAAATCTTCTAAGGCAGCAAGGACCTGAGAGAACACAAATCTAGGAAAATGGGAATTGTGCTAAAATTTGGTGTGGCATTCTGCAGCAGCCAGGGCTTCCAATGTGGCACTAGTCATAAAGAATCCACCTGCCAACACAGGAGACCCAAGAAACATGGGTTCAATCCCTCGGTTGGGAAGATCCCCTGAAATAGGAAATGGCAACTTACTCCAGTATTCTTTTTTTTTATTTTTTTTATTTTTAAACTTTACAATATTGTATTGGTTTTGCCAAATATTGAAATGAATCCACCACAGGTATACATGTGTTCCCCATCCTGAACCCTCCTCCCTCCTCTCCCCCCATACCATCCCTCTGGGTCGACCCAGTGCACCAGCCCCAAGCATCCAGTATCGTGCATCGAACCTGGACTGGTGACTCATTTCATACATGATATTCTACATGTTTCAATGCCATTCTCCCAAATCCTCCCACCCTCCATGGGAATGCAGACTAGTACAGCCACTATGGAGAACAGTGTGGAGATTCCTTTAAAAACTGGAAATAGAACTGCCTTATGACCCAGCAATCCCACTGCTGGGCGTACACACTGAGGAAACCAGAATTGAAAGAGACACGTATACCTCACTGTTCATCGCAGCACTGTTTATGATAGCCAGGACAAGAAAGCAACCTAGATGTCCATCAGCAGATGAATGGATAAGAAAGCTGTGGTACATACACACAATGGAGTATTACTCAGCCATTAAAAAGTATACATTTGAATCACTTCTAATGAGGTGGATGAAACTGGAGCCTATTATACAGAGAGAAGTAAGCCAGAAAGAAAAACACCAATACAGTATACTAATGTATATATATGGAATTTAGAAAGATGGTACCAATAACCCTGTATAAGAGACAGCAAAAGAGATACTCATATTCATTGAGTCAGTGATGCCATCTAACCATCTCATCCTCTGTCATTCCCTTCTCTTCCTGCCCTCAATCTTTTCCAAAATCAGGACCTTTTCCAATGAGTCAGATCTTTGCATCAGGTGGCCGAAGGATTGGCACCTCAGCTTCAGCATCTGTCCTTCCAATGAGTATCCAGGGTTGATTTCCTGAATATTCATGGTATATGAATTTGGTGATTTTCAAACCAGAGTTTGGTTGGTTCCCATGCTGTCCTAGGGACTCTCAAGAGTCTTCTTCAGTACCACAGTTCAAAAGTATCAATTCTTTGGTGCTCAGTCTTCTTCAGGGTATACGTGTCACATCCATACATGACTACCGGAAAAACAATGGTTTTGATTATGCAGGTTTTTGTCGACAAAAAGTGAACATGAATAGCATCAGCTACTTAAAATATACCAAAAAAAAAAAAAAAAATCAAATGTTCATAGTAGAAGTAGAAAATACAGTAACCAAAAGAAATGCCCAATAGATGTATTTAAAAGAAACTTAGTTGTGACAGAACAGAATATATGTAAATTGAAAGATCAGAAAAATATCTGGATAGAGGTTCAAATAAGGAAATGATGCAAATAGATAAAAAAGGAAAGAAAAAAAAGTGTGAGACAGAACTAAAAGCTAAGGGCCCTCAATCCCTGGACCATGAATGGGTACTCTTAGGAACCAAGCCACACAGCAGGAAGTGAGCAGTGGTCTAGCAAGCAAACAACAATCTGTTTTTACAGACTCTCATTGCCTGCATTACCGCCTGAGCTCTGCTTCTTGTCGGGCCAGTGGCAGCATTAGATTCTCATAGGAGTGTGAACCCTACTGTGAACTGCATTTGTAAGGGATCTATGTTGCACACTATGAGAATATAATGCCTGATGACCTGAGATGAAACTGTGGCGTGACTGAAAATAAAAGTTATCATTAGCAGAGAGGTCTGCACAGAGACCATAATAAATCAATTGCTTGCAGATTCATATTAGAACCCTAACAGTGAGTGGCAAGTGACAATTAAGTTGCAGCTCGTGGCAGGTGTTGTAGTGGCAATGAGTCTATGTACTTCAATTGTACAACTGTATCTGGTGGCAAGTATTATGTCAGAATCTGACACTTACGTTAGTCCATGCAGAGCCTACTTATTGTTTTATTTATTTACCACTTCCCATCTGTATCTCTTTCCTTCACTGAGCACTTGTCTCAAACACAGTTTTGGTAAGCTATGCTGTGCTGTGCTCAGTCACTCAGTCCTGTCTGACTCTTTACAATCCCATAAACTGTAGCTCATCAGACTCTTCTGTCCATGGGGATTCTTCAGGCAAGAATACTAGAGTGGGTTGCCATGTCCTCCTCCAGGGGATCTTCCCAATTCAGGGATCAAATCCAGGTCTTCCACATTGCAAGGGATTCTTTACATCTGAGCTACCAGAGAACCCCAAGAATATAGGAGTGGGTGTCCTACCCTTCTCTAGGGGATCTTCCCAACTTAGGAATCAAACTGGGGTCTCCTGGATTGCAGTGGACTCTCTACCAGCTGAGGTACCAGGGAAGCCCCTTTGGTAAACTAGTTTTAGACAAAATGAGTGAAAACAAATGTCTTTAGAGAGTTTCTTTGAAAAAGGAGAAAGATCCAATGATGTACTTAGCAGAGTACTCAGACTGCTAACAAAAAAGTACATTGCATTTAAAAGGAAATGACAAGAGTCCTACTTAAATTACAGGTTCAGTTCATTGCAACAGGTGATTAAGGATCGCCAAGTTGGCTTTGTATAAAATGTGGTGACCAGCTATCCAGTGAAGCCATGAAATCTTCAAAACCACTTTGCCAAATTGAAACCAAGCACCCTGCATTAAAAGACAAGCCTTTGGAATTTTTCAAAAGAAAAAATAAGTGAACATGAATACAAAACAATTATTAAAGTCCCCCTTTTCATCAAATATGTCTTTACTGAGAACACCATTCTTCATGTATAAACACATAGCCAAAGTTAAGAAGCCCTTTAACATTGGTGAAAAGATGATCCTATCTGCTGCCAAGGATATTTGTCATGAACTTTTAGGAGAGGCTGCAGTTTAAAAGGTGGTATGTGTTCCTCTTTTGGATGACACCATAACTAGACAAAATTAATGAAATAGAAGAGGATATTGAAGCACAATTATTAGAATTAATGGGTCACTGTCAGATTGATTATATTTTTTGCAGTCAAAGATGGAGAAGCTCCATACATTCAGCAAAAACAAGACCAGGAGCTGACTGTGGCTTAGATCATGAGCTCCTTATTGCCAAATTCAGACTGAAATTGAAGAAAGTAGAGAAAACCACTAGACCATTCAGGTATGACCTAAATCAAATCCTTTATGATGATACAGTGGAAGTGAGAAGTAGATTTAAGGGACTAGATCTGATAAATAGAGGGCCTGATGAACTATGGACGGAGGTTTGTGACATTGTACAGGAGACAGGGATCAAGACCATCCCCATGGAAAAGAAATTCAAAAAAGCAAAATGGCTGTCTTTGGAGGCCTTACAAATAGCTGTGAAAAGAAGAGAAGTGAAAAGCAAAGGAGAAAAGGAAAGATATAGGCATCTGAATGCAGAGTCCAGAAAAATAGCAAGAAGATATAAGAAAGCCTTCCTCAGTGATCAATGCAAAGAAATAGAGGAAAACAACAGAATGCGAAAGACTGGAGATCTCTTCAAGAAAATCAGAGATACCAAGGGAACATTTCATGCAAAGATGGGCTTGATAAAGGACAGGAATGGGTGGACCTAACAGAAGCAGAAGATATTAAGAAGAGGTGGCAAGAATAGACAGAAGAACTGTACAAAAAACATCTTCAAAACCAAGATGATCACGATGGTGTGATCACTCACCTAGAGCCAGACATCCTGGAATGTGAATTCAAGAGGGCCTTAGAAAGCATCACTATGAACAAAGCTAGTGGAGGTGATCGAATTCCAGTTGAGCTATTCCAAATTCTGAAAGATGATGCTGTGAAAGTGCTGCACTCAATATGCCAGCAAATTTGGAAAACTCAGCAGTGGCCACAGGACTGGAAAAGGTCAGTTTTCATTGCAATCCCAAAGAAAGGCAATGCCAAAGAATGCTCAAACTCCTGCACAATTGCACTGATCTCACATGCTAGTAAAGTAATGCTCAAAATTCTCCAAGCCAGGCTTCAGCAAACATGAACCATGAACTTCCAGATGTTCAAGCTGGTGTTACAAAAGGCAGAAGAACCAGAGATCAAATTTCCAACATCTGCTGGATCATGGAAAAAGCAAGAGACTTCCAGAAAAACATCTATTTCTGTTTTACTGATTATGCCAAAGCCTTTGGCATACCACAATAAACTTATCACAATAAAGTACGGAAAATTCTGAAAGAGATGGGAATATCAGACCACCTGACCCGCCTCTTGAGAACCCAGTATGCAGGTCAAGAAACAACAGTTAGAATTGGACATGGAACAACAGACTGGTTCTAAATAGGAAAAGGAGTACGTCAAGGCTGTATATTGATACCCTGCTTATTTAACTTATATGCAGAGTACATCATGAGAAACGCTGGGCTGGAGAAGCACAAGCTGGAATCAAGATGGCCAGGAGAAAAAAAATATAAAAAACTTAAGATATGCAGATGACACCATCTTATGGCAGAAAGTGAAGAGGAACTAAAAAGCCTCTTGATGAAAGTGAAAGAGGAGAGTGAAAAAGTTGGCTTAAAGCTCAACATTCAGAAAACGAAGATCATGGCATCTGGTCCCATCACTTCATGGGAAATAGATGGGGAAACAGTGGAAACAGTGTCAGACTATTTTTCTGGGCTCCAAAATCACTGCAGTTGGTGATTGCAGCCATGAAATTAAATGACACTTACTCCTTGGAAGGAAATTTATGACCAACCTAGACAGCATATTAAAAAGCAGAGACATGACTTTGCCAACAAAGGTCCATCTAGTCAAGGCCATGGTTTTTCCAGTAGTCATGTATGGATGTGAGAGTTGGACTGTGAAGAAAGCTGAGCACTGAAGAATTGATGCTTTTGAACTGTGGTGTTGGAGAAGACTCTTGAGAGTCCCTTGGATTGCAAGGAGATCCAACCAGTGCATTCTGCAGGAGATCAGCCCTGGGATTTCTTTGGAAGGAATGATGCTAAAGCTGAAACTCCAGTACTTTGGCCACCTCATGCAAAGAGTTGACTCATTGGAAAAGACTCTGATGCTGGGAGGGATTGGGGGCAGGAGGAATAGGGGACAATAGAGGATAAGATATCTGGATGGCATCTCCAACACAATGGACATGAGTTTGAGTGAACTCTGGGAGTTGGTGGTGGACAGGGAGGCGTGGAGTGCTGCAATTCATGGGGTCTTAAAGAGTTGGACATGACTGAGTGACTGAACTGAACTGTGGTACACTATCCTGGTTGGTGAATCTACCATTGATGACAAAAAGGCAATAATGTTTGGTTTTGCATGATATATTTTTCAGGAAGATGTACATGAGGATGTTTTATATTTAGTTTTGTTGCTAACCAACACCAGACCTGCAGAACTATTCAAGTCTTTGATTATTACATATCAGGAAAAGTGAACTGGTCATTTTGTCTTGGTATATGCATGGATGGATTGGCTGTAATGACTGGATGGCTTTCTGGTTTCACAACTTGAGTCAAATAAGTTGTTTCTGAATGTCAATTGATGCACTCTGTCATCCATACAGAAATCCTGGTTAGCTGAAAAGCATCAACTGAATTTAACAATGTTTTGCAAATTGTAATTAAAATTATCAGTCACATTAAAGTACATGTCTTTAACTTAGGTCTTTTCAGGCAGTGAGGAGAGGAACACAGAACATATATGTCTTCTCTTATACAGAAGAGGGAGATGATTTTATAAAGGTTGGTCAATGGCCAGAGCTTTTGATTTACCAGGCCACTCTAGAGATTTCTTTTAGAAGAAGAGTCACCATTGGCAGCACATTTCAGTGACACAGAATGGTTCACAAAACTGGCATATTCAATCTCTCAATGAACTCAATCTGTCTGTTCAGGGAAGAATAACAACTGTGTAAGTCAGCAGATAAAATGGCTACTTTCAAAGCCTACTTGAAATTATGGGGATAAAACTGAACATTGGAATTTTTGACATGTTTCAACAAACATTAGCAGAGATTTTGAAATAGACCAAACCAGAGTCTTCTTTTCTCCCAGGTGGTGCATAAACACATATCTCAGCTTTCAAAAGAGTTTGGACACTGTTTCCCAATGACAAAAGATTCCCAAAATAGGGAGGAATGGATCATTGAACAAATTGTGAATAAACCAGGTGAATCAACTTTGTCCATGATAGAAGAAGATCAACTGCTTGAGATCTAAATGACAATGGTCTTAAAGGTATGTTTGAGACAACTTCAAATCTCCATACATTCTGGATTAAACTTAGTAAAAGCACTGAAAAGCCAGCTTCTGTTTCCAGCATTCTTTGTGAAACGGGATTTTTTGGACTGCAACAACCAAAAAAGATCATGGAATAGACTGGATAGAAGCAAACTACTTTTGGTGTCTCTGTCTTTCATTACCTTGGAATGGGACTGTTTAGTTGTAGGGAAACAACCTCAAGGTTCCCACTGATTCTGCATTATAGTGAGTTGTATAATTATTTCATATTACAATGTAATAATAATATAAATCAAGAGCACAATAAATGTAATGCAATTGAATCATCCTGAAGCCATTTTCCCTCCACTCCAGTCCATGGGAAAATTATTTTCCACAAAACTTGTCCCTGGTGCCAGCAAGGTTGGAGACTGCTGCTACCAGGAACACAGACAATCTTTCATATTATTAAATAAAATTCCAGAAGAGGGATGGAAAGAAGGAGAAAGAGAGCAACAGACAGTATAAGACTAACACTATATTCAAGAATGTTGCAATTGATAGGTTTCCAAAACTCACAAATGGACTCAAATCACAGATTCAAGAAACTGTGCAAATATCAATCAGAATAAACACAAAGAAAACTAGAGGCAAAGGATATCTTCCAAGCAGTCAAATAAAAAATATATTATGTTATCTTTAAAGAAACAAAAAATAAAAATTCAAAACTAAATTTCATATATGTTGAAAGTCTAAAGTTTTTGATGGCATCTTTAAGGTGACTTGTACAAACAGCTCTATAACCCATCTCCCCAAAACAAAAGTCCTATAAAACTGAGGTCAAAATAAAGAGATGTTATGCCAAATAAAATCGATAAGTTTTCAACATCAGTAAACCTTGCACTTGGAGAAAGCAATGGCACCCCACTCTGTACTCTTGCCTGGAAAATCCCATGGATGGAGGAGCCTGGTAGGCTGCAGTCCATGGGGTCACTAAGAGTCGGACACGACTGAGCAACTTCACTTTCACTTTTCACTTTCATGCATCACAGAAGCAAATGGCAACCCGCTCCAGTGTTCTTGCCTGGAGAATCCAAGGGACGGGAGAGCCTGATGGGCGGCCTTCTCTGGGGTCGCACAGAGTCGGACACGACTGAAGCGACTTAGCACCAGCAGCAGCAAACCTTGCACTAAAAGAAAGTTCAAAGAGAGTCATTCAGGAAGAAAGAAAATAATACTAGACTGAAATCCTGCAGGAAGGATGGAATTAGAGGTAACTAAAAGTAAATATGCACAAAAAGAAATACTGACTGTTAAAAACTATTAATACAACTGGTATGCCAAATTTAACACAAATATAGAATCAAAGAATATGATAATTTTGGAGAGATAGCAAAAGCGATCATTAATATGTTTTAACTAACTAAATTTGCCTTCTTTTATGATATATAAACAGGTAACAGTAAAAAAAAATTAGAAGTCTATTAATATTAAAAAAGGGGGAAAATTGACTAACAGCAAAGATATCAACCTTATTTGACCCTCAGTTCAGTTCAGTTCAGTCGCTCAGTCGTGTCCAACTCTTTGCGACCCCATGAATCGCAGCACGCCAGGCCTCCCTGTCCATCACCAACTCCCGGAGTTCACTCAAGCTCACTTCCATCGAGTTGGTGATGCCATCCAGCCATCTCCTCCTCTGTCGTCCCCTTCTCCTCCTGCCCCCAATC
>NW_011494818.1:1579055-1583605 GCF_000754665.1 Bison bison bison | reverse complement strand
CCTCCTCTGTCGTCCCCTTCTCCTCCTGCCCCCAATCCCTCCTAGCATCAGAGTCTTTTCCAATGAGTCAGCTCTTTGCATGAGGTGGCCAAAGTATTGGAATTTCAGCTTTAGCATCATTCCTTCCAAAGAACACCCCAGGCTGATCTCCTTTAGAATGGACTGGTTGGATCTTCTTGCAGTCTAAGGGACTCTCAGGAGTCTTCTCCTCAGCCACTGCTAATATTGCTGCTGCTGCTGCTAAGTCCCTTCAGTCATGTCCGACTCTGGGCGACCCCATAGATGGGAGCCCACTAGGCTCCCCTGTCCCTGGGATTCTCCAGGCAAGAACACTGGAGTGGGTTGCCATTTGCATGAAAGTGAAAAGTGAAAGTAAAGTCGCTCAATCTTGTCCGACTCCTAGCGATTGCATGGACTTCAGCCTACCAGGCTTCTCCAACCATGGGATTTTCCAGGCTAATATTGAAACGATTAAAAAATATAACTGGCTTTTTGAACCTAATAATTCATATCCATAGCAACCTCTGTAAGAATTTTTATTCTAGTCTAATAAAACTTTCTATAAATATGGTTTTATTAGACATCTTTGAACATTTACATTTGACAAGCACTTACATTTTCTCATGTATAATATTGAAAAAGGATTTTCCTCCTAAAGTCTATTTTAATCATGGAAATTATTTTTTGATCCAATAAATTCACTTTTTACACCTTTTAAGCTATATTGTTGTCTTTATTAGAATGAATAGCTAAAAATGATCCTATTATCACAAGCTTTCAGAAAATCTATAATTGATAACTAGAGGAAGATTATATTAATTTACTTGCCATCGGCTTTTTACATAACCACTGTCTTAGTGTTTTACTTCTTATTAAAGTAAGAAAAGGCAAAGTTGGGTACTGGGACTTTCATTAGTTATCGCTATGAACCAATGATAAAGATACATGTGGCAATTTCTCCAGATTTTCAAAACTCATAGACTCAACTTGATATTTTCCCCAAAATCATATCTTTAATATTGAACAATGACAATTCTATGTAACATACTGTATTATAGTAACAGATTGACTCTCCAGAGAAACAAATTTAGTATTATTCAAAAGTTTCTTCATATTTGCAATTAAGTAAGTTTACTTTAAAACAAGTTTGTTATTATATGAAACACTATGCAACAGTATTTGGGGTTTAAAAAACACTATTAATGAGTGTAGTACTATTAATGAATATTTGTTATTTAAATGAATTTGAATAATAAATTTCACACTTTTTTTTTTTGGAGGGGTCAATATCCTGAAGCAGAATATAGCTGGATGTATAAATATACATGAAGGAATAGGACAGGGAGACCATTTTCTCCCCCAGAAATTCTTCAAAAGATCATTTGAATGCTGAGCAAATTCCACAAAACAACTTCTAAACACTAGCAGAGGACACCAGACACCCAGAAAGGCAGCCCATTCTCTTTAAAAGGAGATAGACAAAATATAAAAGATAAAAAGAGAGACAAAAGAGTTAGAAACTAAACTTGTCCTGGGGAGAGAGTCATCAAGGAGGAGAAGTTTCCACACAGTAGGAAACCTGCTCACAGGTGGGTGTGTGGAGAGTTTTGGAACCTCATGAGGTGAAAATAAACAAGAGGGGAAAAAAAAAAAAAAGGAAACACAGAATACACACTTAACTGCAACTCCAGAAAAGAGAACTTTCCTGCAAAAAGCTCTAACCTAACAACCTAACCAGTGTATACCAGCTCTTGTCCACCCAGAGGGTGAGAGGCAGGCTTGAGACAGTTAGAGCCGGAAGACAAGGTACTGCTCCAATCTCCGCTCCAGAGAGGAGAGCTCAGTTCTCCACCAAACTGTGAGCAGCCTTCCAGCTGCTAATCACGTCTTCCTGAGATTCTGGATGGTTGACTTCTAGCAGGAGGGTCACAGCCTGAGATCAGCTCTCGAGAGGAGACATATGGCACACCTAAGCCAGTGCTCTCCAGGTATGAGCATCTGGAGAAACCGAGCTTCTGGGACCAGTGAGGTGATTAAGATGCATGGCCCACCTGGGACAGTGTGCACACCAGGCACCTGGTTGCCTGAGCTGCTCAGACCTGGGAAGGGCACAAAATGCACATCCAAACCAGAGACTGAGCCAGAACTGTGTCTGAGTGTCCTGTGGAGATACAGGTCAGCAATGGCCTGCTGAAGGGGCTCTGGGTGCAGCAGACCTAGATAAAGCATAAACCCTCCTGGAGGATGTCACCATTAACCCCACCATAGAACCACCAGAACCTACACAGAACTGAGGAAACAGACACTTGGAGGGCAAAAACAAAACCTTGTGCACATCAGGAGCCAGGAGAAAGGAGCAGTGTCCAGCAATGAGTGCATGGGACCTTTGGAAGGAGGTCCCATTATCTTCATTACCTCCACCATAGTTTGGCCTAAGGTCAAGTAACAAGGAGGGAACACAGCCCTTCCTAACAACAGAAAATTGGATTAAATATTTACTGAATATGCCCTGCACATTAGAACAACACCCAGTTTCCCCTCTGTCAGTCTCTCCCATCAGGAAGCTTCCATAAGCCTCTTAACCTTATCCATCAGAGGGCAGACAGAATGAAAAACTACAATCACAGAAAATTAACCAAACTGCCACAGCCTTTTTTAGCTCAATAAAATGCTGAGCAATGCCATGTATGGCCAACCAAGACAGATGGGTCATGGCGGAGAGTTCTGACAAAACATAGTCCACTGGAGAAGGGGAATGGCAAACCACTTCAGTATTCTTGCCTTGAGAATCCCATGAACAGTAAGAAAGGGAAAAAAGATATGACACTGAAAGATGAATTCCCCAGGTTGGTAGGTGCCCAATATGCTACTGGAGAAGAGTAGAGAAATAACTCCAGAAAGAATGAAGCGATGAAGCCAAAGAAAAAACAACACCCAGTTGTGGATATGACGAATGATGGAAGTAAAGTTCGATGCTGCAAAGAGCAATATTCCATAGGAACCTGGAATGTTAGGTCTATGAAGCAAGGCAAATTGGAAGTGGTCAAACAGGAAATGGTAAGAGTGACCATTGACATTTTAGAAATCAATGAACTAAAATGAACTAGAATGGGTGAATTTAACTCAGATGAACATTATATCTACTACTGTGGACAAGAATCCCTTAGAAGAAATGGAGTAGCCATCATAGTCAACAAAAGACTCCAAAATCCGTACTTGCACTCTCAAAACAAAGAAATGCACTGTCAAAAATGAAAGAATGCTGTCTGTTCATTTCCAAGGCAAACCATTCAATATCACAGTAATCCACATCTATGCCCTGACAGTAATGCTGAAGAAGATGAAATTGAACAGTTCTATGAGGACGCACAAGACCTTCCAGAACACCCAAAATAGATGTCTTCTTCTTAATAGGGGCCTGGAATGCAAAAGTAGGAAGTCAAGAGCTAGCTGGAGTAAAAAGCTAATTTGATCTTGGAGTACAAAATGAAGCAGGGTGAAGACTAACAGAGTATTGCCAAGAGAACAACCTGGCCATAGGAAACACCCTCTTCCAACAACACAAGAGAAGACACAACACATGGGCACCAATAGATGGTCAATACTGAAATCAGATTGATTATATTCTTTGCAGCCAGGATGGAGAAGCTCTGTACAGTCACAAGAAATGAGACCAGGAGCTGACTGTGGCTCAGATCATGAACTCCTTATTGCCAAATTCAGACGTAAATTGAAGAAGGTAGGGAAAACCACTAGACTCTTCAGCTATGTCTTAAACCAAATCTCTTACAATTATACAGTGGACATGACAAATAGATTCAAGGGATTGGATCTGATAGAGATAGTGCCTGAAGAACTGTGGATAAAGGTTTGTGACATTGTATGGGAGGCAGTGATCAAGAACATCTCCAAGAAGAAGAAAAGCAAAAAGGCAAAATGGTTGTCAGAGGAGGCCTTACAAATAGCTGAGAAAGGAAGAGAAGCTAAAGGCAAAGAAGAAAAGGAAAGATATATCCATGTGAATGCAGAGTTCCAAAGAATAACAAAGAGATATAAGAAAGCCTTCCTCAGCTATCAATGCAAAGAAAGAGAGGAAAACAATAGAATGTGAAAGACTAGAGAGTTCTTCAAGAAAATTAGAAATACCAAGGGAATATTTAATGCAAAGATGGGCACAATAAAGGAAAGAAATGGTATGGGCCTAACAGAAGCAGAACATATTAAGAAGTGGCAAGAATACATAGAAGAATTGTCCAAAAAAAAAAAAGATCTTCACAACCCAGATAATCACGATGGTGTGATCACTCACCTAGAGCCAGATATCCTGGAATGTGAAATCAAGTGGGCCTTAGAAAGCGTCACTATGAACAAAGCTAGTGGAGACGATGGAATTCTAGTTGAGCAATTTCAAATCCTGAAAGATGATGCTGTGACAGTGCTGCACTCAATATGCCAGCAAATTTGGAAAATTCAGCAGTGGCCACAGGACTGGAAAAGGTCAGTTTTCATTCCAATCCCAAAGAAAGGCAATGCCAAAAAATGCTTAAACT
>NW_011494818.1:1569712-1578955 GCF_000754665.1 Bison bison bison | reverse complement strand
TCTCCAAACCAGGCTTCAGCAATACGTGAACCATGAACTTCCTGATGTTCAAGCTGGTTTTAGAAAAGGCAGAGGAACCAGAGATCAAATTGCTAACATCCACTGGATCATTGAAAAAGCAAGAGAGTTCCAGAAAAACATATACTTTTGCTTTATTGACTATGCCAAATTATTGACTGTGCAGATCACAACAAACTGTGGAAACTTTTTAAAGAGATGGGAATACCAGACAACCTGATCTGCATTCTGAGAAATCTGTATACAGGTCAGGAAACAACAGGTAGAACTGTCCATAGAACAACAGTTCAGTTCAGTTCAGTTGCTCCGTTGTGTCTGACTCTTTGCAACCCCATGAATCGCAGCATGCCAGGCCTCCCTGTCCATCACCAACTCCCGGAGTTCACTCAAACTCACGTCCATCAAGTCAGTGATGCTATCCAGCCATCTCCTCCTCTGTCGTCCCCTTCTCCTCCTGCCCCCAATCCCTCCTAGCATCAAAGTCTTTTCCAATGAGTCAACTCTTCGCATGAGGTGGCCAAAGTACTGGAGTTTCAGCTTTAGCATCATTCCTTCCAAAGTACACCCATGACCAATCTCCTTTAGAATGGACTGGTTGGATCTCCTTGCAGTCCAAGGGACTCTCAAGAGTCTTCTCCAATATAACAGTTCAAAAGCATCAGTTCTTCAGCACTCAGCTTTCTTCACAGTCCAAGTCTCACATCCATACATGACTACTGGAAAAACCATAGCCTTGACTAGACAGACCTTTGTTGGCAAAGTAATGTCTCTGCTTTTGAATATGCTATCTAGGTTGGTCATAACTTTCTTGCCAAGGAGTAAGTGTTTTTTCATACTGTTCCTGGGGTTCTCAAGGCAAGAATACTGAAGTGGTTTGCATTCCCTTCTCCAGTGAACCACATTCTGTCAGACCTCTCCACCATGACCCGCCAATCTTGGGTGGCCCCACAGGGCATGGCTTAGTTTCACTGAGTTAGACAAGGCTGTAGTCCTAGTATGATTACATTGACTAGTTTTCTGTGAGTGTGGTATCAGTGTGTCTGCCCTATGATGCCCTCCTGGAACACCTACCATCTTACCTGGGTTTCTCTTTCCTTGGACATGGGGTTAAATAAATGCTTATTTAATCTATATGCAGAGTACATCATGAGAAATGCTGGGCTGGAAGAAGCACAAGCTGGAATCAAGATTGCCAGGAGAAATATCAATAATCTCAAATATGTAGATGACACCACCCTTATGGCAGAAAATGAAGAGGAAGTAAAAAGCCTCTTGATGAAAGAGAAAGAGGAGAGTGAAAAAGTTGACTTAAAGTTCAACATTCAAAAAACGAAGATCATGGCATCTGGTCCCATCACTTCATGGGAAATAGATGGGGAAACAGTGAAAACAGTGTCAGACTTTATCTTTTTTGGGTTCCAAAATCACTACAGATGGTAACTGCAGCCATGAAATTAAAAGCCGCTTACTCATTGGAAGAAAAGTTATGACCAACCTAGATAGCATATTCAAAAGCAGAGACATTACTTTGCCAACAAAGGTCCGTCTAGTCAAGGCTATGGTTTTTCCTGTGGTCATGTATGGATGCGAGAGTTGGACTGTGAAGAAAGGTGAGCGCCGAAGAATTGATGCTTTTGAATTGTGGTGTTGGAGAAGACTCTTGAGAGTCCCTTGGACTGCAAGGAGATCCAACCAGTCCATTCTAAAGGAGATCAGCCCTTGGTGTTCCTTGAAAAGAATGATGCTAAAGCTGAAACTCCAGTACTTTGGCCACCTCATGCGAAGAGTCAACTTATTGGAAAAGACTCTGATGCTGGGAGGGATTGGGGGCAGGAGGAGAATGGGACGACAGAGGATGAGATGGCTGGATCGCATCACGGACTTGATGGATGTGAGTTTGAGTGAACTCCCGGTGATGGTGATGGACAGGGAAGCCTGTTGTGCTGCAATTCATGGGGTCACAAAGAGTCAGACACGACAGCGACTGAACTGAACTGAACTGAAGCGTTTTTTAATTTCAGGGCTGCAATCACCATCTGCAGTGATTTTGGAGTGCCCCTCAAAAGAGTCTGACACTGTTTCCACTGTTTCCCCATCTATCTGCTATGAAGTGACTGGACCAGATGTCATGATCTTAGTGATTCCAAATCGAGAAAAGAGTATGTCACTGCTGTATATTGTCATACTGCTTATTTAGCTTATATGCAGAGTACCTCATGTGAAATGCTATATTGGATGAAGCACAAGCTGGAATCAAGTTTGCCAGGAGAAATATCAGTAACATCAGATACTCAGATGACACCACCCTTATGGCAGAAAGTGAAGAAGAACTAACGAGCCTTTTGAAGAAAGTGAAAGAGGAGAGTGAAAAAGTTTGCTTAAAACTCAACATTCAGAAAACAAATATTATGACATCCTGTCCCATCCATTCATGACAAATAGGTGAGATAACAATGGAAACAGTGAGAGAGTTTATTTTTTGGGCTCCAAAATCACTGAGCATGGTGACTGCAGCCATTAAATAAAAAGACACATGCTCCTTGGAAGAAAAGTTATAACCAACTTAGACAGCATATTAAAAAGCAGAAACATTACTTTACCAACAAAGGTCCATCTAGTCAGAGCTATGATTTTTCCAGTAGTCATGTATAGATATGAGATTTGGACTTTAAAGCAAGCTGAGTGTGATTAACTAATGCTTTTGAACTCTGGTGTTGGAGAAGATTCTTTACAGTCCCTTGGACTGCAAGGATAGGATATCCAACCAGTCACTCCTAAAGGAAATCAGTCCTGAATATTCATTTGAAAGACTAATGCTGAAGCTGAAACTCCAATACTTTGGTCACCTAATGTGAAGAATGCACTCATTGAAAAAGGACCCTGATGCTGGGAAAGATTGAGGTCGGGAGGTGAAGGGGATGACAGAAGATGAGATTGTTGAATGGCATCACCAACGCAATGGACATGATTTTGAGTAGGCTCCAGGATTTGGTGATGGATAGGAAGCCTGGTATGCTTCAGTCCATGGGGTTGCAAAGAGTCAGACACGACTGAGTGACTGAACTGAGCTTATAAATATACACATATATTCCTAAACTTACTAATCTAGCAAATGAAATGGAGAAGGCAATGGCATCCCACTGCAGTACTCTTGCCTGGAAAATCCCATGGATGGAGGAGCCTGGTAGGCTGCAGTCCATGGGATTGCTAAGAGTCAGACACGACTGAAGTGACTTAGCAGCAGCAGCAGCAGCAAATGAAAACATAGCATGTAATAGATAATGTTTCTAGAGCTGCCACAAGTAACTAAATGCTGCTCAAAATAGATTCTGTTTTGTGAGTATTTACACATAAAATTTGGTCACTGAGGCCAGCTTGTCAATATTGTTCTCAAAATATAAGCCAAGAATTGTGTAGTCTGCTTGTAATAAAGATGTATTTGAACATAGTAGACCAATGCTTTTACTGAAAAACTAGAAATAAGTAAATAAAAATTGCAGTTGTGTATAAAATTATATAAAAAGATATTAATGATTAAAATTAGAAATTTCAAATGCACATAAATGTATATATGTTTAGTAAACGTGTGTATTTTTATCTATGTTTATTCAGCCATCTCCAGCCAAGAGATTAAGGAGATTAATTGATATTCAGAAGACAAAATGGCACATCTGAGAAACTGAACATTAGAATCTGCTAGATTCTGATTTAAAAACCTAAGAGTACTCCATAGGAAACAGAAAAGAGCCAGATGTTCAATGAGTATGATCACAACATCAGCCAAGTCCCATTTAATTCAATTCATGATTAGAATGAAGTGATGTGCCTATCAGCAAAATTCAAGCAAGATGAAGTATAACAAGTATAGATTATATTTAATTAAATTATTTTCAGGTTATAACTAAATGTAGGTATATAATGATAAACACTGGAAAATTATATTCAAAGAAAACATCTTGAAATTGAAAGCATGTAGAAAAAATGAAATATCATTATTATTTTAATAGTAAAATTAAAACTGACCATTTACCTTAGAAACATAAGACAGAAGAAACATTTTAAAATATCTTTAACATCAAAGAATACAATTTTGTCAATGTAAAAACCTTCATCATTTTTGAAAAAATGATATCCAAACTTTTGGCAGAAACAAAAGTTAATAGGATTTGTCAGTAAACCTGTACAAAATACTAAAAAGAAAGAAGTACTAAAGATAATTCTTAAAGAAATATTAAAAATAAATTTTAAGTGAATACTAAAGAGAATTCTTCAAGATAAAGAGAAAATAATTCCAGATATACTTTAAAAGAAAATACGATTCTGAAAAATATATCTTTATGGATAATTTTCTAACATGTAACTGTAATTGTATGTGAAATTCTATTAAGTATAGAACTAAATCCAACTAAATTATAGACCAAAATCTAGCTAAACTATCTTAAGATCTTTCCGTTTTTCAGAAAATGGTTAGAAGTAAAAATTTCAAGCAGTGACTAAGCAGTCTGTAAGGGAATATTTAACAGGAGAATTCCTGCATCCTGTTTTCTATTTCTCAAGGATTCTCTGTTCCTTATCAGTTCTTATTCTGAGAACAAGTAGAGGTGCATGCACTTCTCAGGTCATAGGATGAGACAAGCAGTGACTTTTCAGCGTCAGCGACTTTGTATGTATTAGACTATCCATACTGTGGCTATTGATAAAATTTCATCCTGTGTAATAGCTGAGTAATCATCTTACTAAAGATATATAAGCCTACATTTCTGCTAATAAAGCACCCTTGTTCCATCAGAGCTTGGGTCCCCCTGTCTTCCTTTCTTTCTTTTTCTCTCTTTCACTTTCTTATTGTTGACTCCAAACTGCCAGTTTCCAGTCCATTAAAGGACCACAATAGCAGTCTATGCCAATTATAGAATATGGTAATAAATTATAAATTAACATATAACTAACAAGATACTAGTAACAATGAAATTCTTTAAGAGAAAATCTTGATTAATCCAAAATAAAAAGCAAAATAGAAACAAAAAAAAACAAGTTGCAACAATAGAAAGCTTATAGATTTAAACTAAGTATAGCAATAATTACACAATATATAAAGAGAAAATATTCCAAGTATTATGAAAAGTACGTTTTAGTAGGGAAGTAAAACAAAATCCATATTTCTTTTTTTTTATTCTTTTTTTTATTTTTTATTTTTTTTCTTTTAAATTTTATTTTACTTTTAAACTTTACATAATTGTATTAGTTTATGTTATCAGTTAGAGTAAAGATGTAAGTATGTAAAGTATGTAGCATGCAAAAATAGATCAGAAAAATGCTGATGTACCTAACTCATTAGATGAAGGAGACAGTGACAAGAACCTTACCATTGTAAATAAGGCATTTCATATTATAGTCTTAAATCCTGAGTCATATAAAATAATTATAAATTGGTATAGTCCCAATAACATAATTTTATAAAGGAAAATTAACAAAATTTAACAAAAAGAATTAGAAAATATGTTTTTTTCACAGGAAATCAAAAAGATTTCTGTCCATCAACATGACTGAGCATAGTGGATACTTCCAATATTATTGAAGCTTCCAGTATTATTGGAGTTCAAGCTCATTACTTGAACTTCCACGATTATAGAGGAACATAGAAAACCAAGGGAATAATTGAGCTGTGTCTCTTAGAAACTTCCACAAAGATCTTTGTTGCTCAGAGCCTTCTTAAATTCAGTTCTTCTCCTGGTAACCTTGTAATTAGAGGCCAATAGAAGTCCCAGATGTGATACAGTTAGGGAAATCAAATAGTCTTGTTTAGGCTTCAGAGACAAAGCAGAGTATTCCTCTGACCTTGCTTCTAACCTGACTCGACACTGCCTTCACTGGGAATGACTAGGAGTGACTGCCTGCTGTGAGTCTAAGACTTGCAGAACCATAGATAAAATGGGGGAGGAATCTTGAGATTATTGAGCCCCTGGAGGAAGCCTGGTCAACTAAGCCCCAGGCTTAGCAACAGTCCAAGTTTTACCATACAGAACAAACAGCATTAACATGAAACCAGACTTGCAATTTGGTCACAGATTTATGATGGTATCAGTTTGCCTCTATTCTGGGATTATTCTTGCCTGGAAAATCCCATGGATGGAGGAACCTGGTAGGCTCCAGTCCATGGGGTCGCTAAGAGTCAGACACAACTGAGCGACTTCACGTTCACTTTTCACTTTCATGCATTGGAGAAGGAAATGGCAACCACTCCAGTGTTCTTGCCTGGAGAATCCCAGGGACTGCGGAGCCTGGTGGGCTGCTGTCTGTGGGGTCATACAGAGTCGGACATGAATGAAGCGACTTAGCAGCAGCAGCAGCAGCAGAAATCCAAACAGCCCCTGGCCCTGAGGCCAGAGATGGCTGCCAGGAGGAACTACCCCATGCCCGAGGTCAGAGGAGCAACCCCACATCAGGTCAGGAGGTGCCATGGTGAGGAGATATCCTCCTCCAAGTTAAGGAGCAGCAGCTGTGCTTTGCTGGAGCAGCCGTGAAGAGACACCCTACGTCCAAGGTAAGAGAAACCCAAGTAAGACAGCAGGTGTTGAGAGAGGGCATCAAAGGGCAGACATACTGAAACCATAATCAAAGAAAACTAGTCAATCTAATCACACGGACGAGGGCCTTATCTAACTCAGTGAAACTAAGCGATGCCCTGTGGGGCCATCCAAGACAGGCGGGTCATGCTAGAGAGATCTGATAGAACGTGGCCCACTGGAGAAGGGAATGGCAAACCACTTCAATATTCTTGCCTTGAGAATCGCATGAACAGTGTGAAAAGGCAAAATGATAGGATACCGAAAGAGGAACTCCCCAGGGTGCTGGGTGCGCAATGTGCTACTGGAGATCAGTGGAGAAATAACTCCAGAAAGAATGAAGGGATGGAGCCAAAGCAAAAAACAATACCCAGTTGTGGATGTGACTGGTGATAGAAGTAAGACCTGATGCTGTAAGAGCAATATTGCATAGGAACCTGGAAGGTGAGGTCCATGAATTAAGGCAAATTGCAAGTGGTCAAACAGGAGATGGTAAGAGTGAACATCGAAATTCCAGGAATCAGCAAACTAAAATGGACTGGAATGGGTGAATTTACTCAGATGCCCATTATATCTACTACTGTGGGCAAGAATCCCTCAGAAGAAATGGAGTAGCCATCATGGTCAACAAAAGAGTCTGAAATGCAGTACTTGGATGCAACCTCAGAAATGACAGAATGATCTCTGTTCGTTTCCAAGGAAAACCATTCAATATCACAGTAATCAAAATCTATGCCACAACTAGTAATGCTGAAGAAGATGAAGTTGAATGGTTCTATGAAGACCTACAAGGCATTTTAGAACTAACAGCCAAAAAAGATGTCCTTTTCATTATAGGGGACTAGAATGCAAAAGTAGGAAGTCAAGAAACACCTGGGGTAACAGGCAAATTTGGCCTTGGAATACGGAATGAAGCAGGACAAAGGCTAATAGAGTTTTGCCAAGAGAACACACTGGTCAGAGAAAACATCCTCTTCCAACAACACAAGAGAAGATGCTACAGATGGACATCACCAGATGGTCAACACCGAAATCAGATTGATTATATTCTTTGCAGCCAAAGATGGAGAAGCTCTATAGAGTCAGCAAAAACAAGACTGGGAGCTGACTATGGCTCAGATCATGAACTCCTTATTGTCAAATTCAGACTTAAATTGAAGAAAGTAAGGAAAACCACAAGACCATCCAGGTATGACCTAAATCAAATCCCTTATGACTGTACAGTGGAAGTTAGAAATAGATTTAAGGGATTAGATCTGATAGAGTGCCTGATGAACAATGGAATGAGATTCATGACATTGTACAGAAGACAGGGATCAAGACCATCCCCATGGAAAAGAAATGCAAAAAAGCAAAATGGCTGTCTGAGGAGGCCTTACAAATAGCTGTGAAAGGAAGAGAAGTGAAAAAGCAAAGGAGAAAAGGAAAGATATAGGCATCTGAATGCAGAGTTCCAAAGAATAGCAAGAGAGACAAGAGAGAGACAAGAAAGCTTTCCTCAGTGATCAATGCAAAGAAATAGAGGAAAACAACAGAATGGGAAAGCCTAGAGATCTTTTCAAGAAAATTAGAGATACCAAGGGAACATTTCATGCAAAGACGGGCTGGATAAAGGACAGAAATTGTATGGACCTAACAGAAGCAAAAGATATTAAGAAGAGGTGGCAAGAATACACAGAAGAACTGTAAAAAAAGGTCTTCATGACCAAGATGATCACGATGGTGTGATCGCTTACCTAGAGCCAGACATCCTGGAATGTGAAGTCGAGAGGGCTTTAGAAAACATCACTACGAACAAAGCTAGTGCAGGTGATGGAATTCCAGTAGAGCTATCTCAAATCCTGAAAGATGATGCTGTGAAAGTGCTGCACTCAATATGCCAGCCAATTTGGAAAATTCAGCAGTGGCCACAGGACTGGAAAAGGTCAGTTTTCATTCCAATCCCAAAGAAAGGCAATGCCAAAGAATGCTCAAACTCCTGCACAATTGCACTCATCTCACACGCTAGTAAAGTAATGCTCAAAATTCTCCAATCCAGTCTTCAGCAGTACGTGAACATTGAACTTCCAGATGCTCAAGCTGATTTTAGAAAAGGCAGAGGAACCAGAGATCAAATTGCCAACATCCACTGGATCATGGAAAAAGCAAAAGAGTTCCATAAAAAACGTTTATTTCTGTTTTACTGACTATGCCAAAGCTTTGACTGTGTGGATCACAGTAAACTGTGGAAAATTCTGAAAGAGATGGGAATACCAGACCACCTGACCTGCCTCTTGAGAAACCTATATGCAGGTGAAGAAGGAACTGTTACAACTGGACATGGAACAACAGAAGTAGGTTCCAAATAGGAAAAAGAGTACGTCCAGGCTGTATATTGTCACCCTGCTTATTTAACTTTTATGCAGAATACATCATGAGAAATGCTGGAATGGAAGAAACACAAGCTGGAATCAAGATTGCTGGGAGAAATATTAATAACCTCAGATATGCAGATGACACCACCCTTGTGGCAGAAAGTGAAGAGGAACTCAAAAGCCTCTTGATGAATGTGAAAGAGGAGAGTGAAAAAGTTGGCTTAAAGATCAACATTCAGAAAACGAAGATCATGGCATCTGGTCCCATCATTTCATGGGAAATAGATGGGGAAACAGTGGAAACTGTC
>NW_011494818.1:1566416-1569559 GCF_000754665.1 Bison bison bison | reverse complement strand
TGTGAGAGTTGGACTGTGAAGAAAGGTGAGCACCGAAGAACTGATGCTTTTGAACTGTGGTGTTGGAGATGACTCTTGAAAGTCCCCTGGACTGCAAGGAGATCCAACCAGTCCATTCTAAAGGAGATCAGCCCGGGGTGTTCTTTGGAAGGAATGATGCTAAAGCTGAAACTCCAATACTTTGGCCACCTCATGTGAAGAGTTGACTCATTGGAAAAGACTCTGATGCTGGGAGGGATTGGGGGCAAGAGGAGAATGGGACGACAGAGGATGAGATGGCTGAATGGCATCATCTACTCAATGGACGTTAGTCTGAGTGAACTCTGGGAGTTGGTGATGGACAGGGAGGCCTGGAGTGCTGTAGTTCATGGGGTTGCAAAGAGCCAGACACGACTCCATTGTCCTGAATTCTTGAAATGTGTCTTTAGTCAGATAAATTATCAGCACTCAGATCCAGGGAAGGGCTGTAATTAAATTCTGTTCCATATGCTTGAAGGAAAAACAACTGAACTGAACTGACTGAACCCAAACTGTAACCTTTGAAGTAACACCCATGAGGCAGAAATGCTGTCTGGGACCCTTTCCCAACTGGGACTCCAGATGTGCTGTGACATGGACTTCCGAGGGCTGTTTAACATTGGATGCTTATCAAAGCCCAATTTGGTGATGTTCTCTGCTCTTCCTTTTCTCTTTTCTTTCAATGTTAATATGTTGAAAATATGCTAGATAATTCTCTAATAAATATTTATATTATTTATTTGTACATAATGAGCGGCTTATTTTGTTAACATATCCTTTGAACCTGAGATGAAAGTGAAAACTTTCAGCGAAACAGATACCTGATTTGTCCAGAAACCAAACATCTTTAAACAATAACTTTGGATCTGTCAAATAAAACATTTTTGTTGTCAAAATAATATTTCTATTAAGTCCAGTCAAAGTTATATAAGTAGTTTACCATTTTTGTGGGCTCTGTACTTTAGTCAAGCTAATTCACACTAGCATTTGACAGACCCTATGAAATTTCTTCACATTCTTCAGTCCATTTTATCCATACTTATGCAAATAGCCTTTGGTCCACTACTGTGAGTTTCACCAAGAGATCTTTTGTTCTATCATTTTTAGTCAAAGTCCTCTCCCTTAACTACATTCATTTTAATAAGCATGGATTCTTAAAGGCCTGAAGCTTCTTCTTTTATAACATAATCAGAAGTCAAAGTCAGGCTAAATTGATACATTAAAATCCTTTAAAGTTTTGAGTTATTGTTGGCATAGCTAGATTACTAATGTCTTATAGACATCTATTAAAATTATAATATAATAATTTCACCAGTGTTTAGATGGCTGCATGTGTATGTACTAAGTTGCTTCAGGCGAGTTTGACTCTTTGCAGCACTATGGATTGTAGCCCGCCAGGTTCCTCTGTCCATAGGATTCTTCAGGCAAGAATATTGGAGTAGAGACTTCCCTGGTGGTGTAGGGGCTAAGACTGAGCTCTCATTGCAGGGGGTCCAGGTTCAATCCCTGGTCAGGGAACTAGATCCCACATGCCACCCTCACACCACAACTAGAGAAGCCTGCATGCCCCAATGAAGACTCAGCACAGCCTAAAAAAAAAAAAAAAAATTAAGAATATGGAGTGGGTTGTCATGGCCTCCTCCAGGGAAGCTGACCCAGGGATCAAATCTGTGTCTCTTACATTTCTGGCGTTGGCATATGGGTTTTACCACCAATGACACTGAAGTAGAAATTACTAGGAAGTCAGTGTAGAACTCTGAGACCTTGTTTTCAGTAAACATCACCCTCCATTGTCCTGAATTCTTGGAATATGTCTTTAGTCTGATAAATTATCAGCACTCAGATTCAGGGAAGGGCTGTAATTAAATTCTGTTCCATATGCTTGAGGGAAAAACAACTGGTAATCCTTAATCTTAAGTCTATACATCTGGTCCATGTTAAAACAGTCAGAGGGCATGAAAAAGGCTGGTGACTTAATCCAAGGATCACATAATCATAAAGATGTTAAGGATCTTGACCTTTAAATTGATTGGTTAGAAGTAATGTGATTTAAGGAAGGATATAAAAACTGCTGTAAGTCCCACCTTGGGGTGACTCCTTACCCCCTCTCAGTGCCTATGCTGAGAGATTTGTAATTTCTTCTTCTTTAATAAATCCTATTTGCTTACTACCATGAGTGTTTAGGTGTTCCTGGATTCCATTCTTTGGCTCTGTGGATAAGAACTCAGATTCCTGTCTCATTTTTTGGGGGCTTGTCCTGGATTCCTCAAAGCCTACTCAAGGTAAGCACAGACACTCACTCCCAACTCACCTTTTGCTACTTAAACTAACTGCATAGTCTCTTGAGCCACTCTTTGTCTCGCAAGTTTGCACAAGTTCCAAAGGCAGACAGAGTTAGTAAGCAGTGGACTCAGGTCTTGATATTGGCCAGATGGTTGACCTGGAGGTGCTGAGAGAAACCTCTGCAAGCCTGCTGCCTCAGCGAGAACCACAGGACATCTACAATTTCTCTTTCCTAACATCTAGAGGTTGTGAGATTTTTCACTTAAGGTAAGGTCATTTCGGAACATGTATAAATACTACTAACCTTGTGTACTGTAGCTTGCTTTAGGGGAACTCCCGTTCAGGCATACCCAATGTTTAGGAGCATAGGAAGTTCACCAACCTAGGGTCTCACTCCTTCCATCTTTAAGCAGAAGGGAAGATAGAGACAGGAAGAGGAGAAGGGCCAGGACACCCACATAAAAGTGGTCAATCCTAGATGCACTTCAAAGTTGAGGGAAGCATATGTTATGGGTGCTTCTTTGCTCCCACTCCACAAAGAGGGGTCGCCCTCTCTCTGAGGAACCAGAGAAAAGTCAAAGAGCACTGGAAACTGGTTTTCTCTCTTTCAGATGGGAGCAAACACTCCGAGTCCAATACCGCACTCAAAGTGGATGCATTTGGCATGTACACTGAAGAACAGTATCAAAAGGCAAAATGATAGGATACTGAAAGAGGAACTCCCCAGGTCAGTAGGTGCCCAATATGCTACTGGAGATCAGTGGAGAAATAACTCAAGAAAGAATGAAGGGATGGAGCCAAAGCAAAAACAATACCCAGCTGTGGATGTGACTGGTGATAGA
>NW_011494818.1:1565130-1566316 GCF_000754665.1 Bison bison bison | reverse complement strand
TGATAGAAGCAAGGTCCGATGCTATAAAGAGCAATATTGCATAGGAACCTGGAATGTCAGGTCCATGAATCAAGGCAAATTGGAAGTGGTCAAACAGGAGATGGTAAGAGTGAACATCGACATTCTAGGAATCAGCAAACTGAAATGGACTGGAATGGGTGAATTTAACTCAGATGACCATTATATCTACGACTGCAGGCAGGAATCCCTCAGAAGAAATGAAGTAGTCATCACAGTCAACAAAAGAGTCCAAAATGCACTACATAGATGCAATCTCAAAAACGACAGAATGATCTCTGTTTGTTTCCAAGGCAAACCATTCAATATCACAGTAAACCAAGTCTATGCCTCAACCAGTAATGCTGAAGAAGATGAAGTTGAATGGTTCTATGAAGACCTACAAGGCATTTTAAAACTTACAGCCAAAAAAGATGTCCTTTTCATTATAGGGGACTAGAATGCAAAAGTAGGAAGTCAAAAAACATCTGGAGTAACAGGCAAATTTGGCCTTGGAATATGGAATGAAGCAGGGCAAAGACTAATAGAGTTTTGCCAAGAAAATGCACTGGTCATAGCAAACACCCTTTTCCAACAACACAAGAGAAGACTCTACACATGGACATCACAAGATGGTCAACACCGAAATCAGATTGATTATATTCTTTGCAGCCAAAGATGGAGAAGCTCTATACAGTCAACAAAAACAAGACCAGGAGCTGACTGTGGCTCAGATCATGAACTCCTTATTGTCAAATTCAGACTGAAATAGAAGAAAGTAGAGAAAACCACTAGACCATTCAGTTATGACCTAAATCAAATCCCTTATGATTATATAGTGCAAGTGAGAAATAGATTTCAGGGCCTAGATCTGATAGACAGAGTGCCTGATGAACTATTGAATGCGGTTTGTGACATTATACAGGAGACAGGGATCAAGACCACCCCCATGGAAAATAAATGCAAAAAAGCAAAATGGCTGTCTGGGGAGGCCTTACAAATAGCTGTGAAAGGAAGAGAAGTGAAAAGCAAATGAGAAAAGGAAAGATATAAGCTTCTGAATGCAGAGTTCCAAAGAATAGCAAGAAGAGATAAAGTTTTCCTCAGTGATCAATGCAAAGAAATAGAGGAAAACAACAAAATGGGAAAGACTAGAGATCTCTTCAAGAAAATTAGAGATAACAAGGGC
>NW_011494818.1:1550445-1565030 GCF_000754665.1 Bison bison bison | reverse complement strand
AAGAATACACAGAAGAACAGTACAAAAAGGATCTTCATGATCCAGATAATCACGATGATGTGATCACGGACCTAGAGCCAGACATCCTGGAATGTGAAGTCAAGTGGGCCTTAGAAAGCCTCACTATGAACAAAGCTAGTGGAGGTGATGGAATTCCAGTTGAGCTATTTCAAATCCTGAAAGATGATGCTGTGAAAGTGCTGTCCTCAATATGCCAGCAAATTTGGAAAACTTAGCAATGGCCAGAGGACTTGAAAACATCAGTTTTCATTCCAGTCCCAAAGAAGGGCAATGCCAAAGAATGCTCAAACTACCACACAATTGCACCCATCTAACATGCTAGTAAAGTAATGCTCAAAATTCTCCGAGCCAGGCTTCAGCAATACGTGAATTGTGAACTTCCTGATGTTCAAGCTGGTTTAGACAAGGAAGAAGAACCAGATATCAAATTGCCAACATCTGCTGGATCATGGAAAAAGCAAGAGACGTCCAGAAAAACATCTATTTCTGCTTTATTGACTATGCCAAAGCCTTTGACTGCGTGGATCACAATAAACTGGAAAATTCTTCAAGAGATGGTGATACCAGATCACCTGACCTGCCTCTTGAGAAATTTGTATGCAGGTCAGGAAGCAACAGTTAGAACTGTACATGGAACAACAGACTGGTTCCAAATAGGAAAAGGAGTACGTCCAGGCTGTATATCGTCACCGTGCTTATTTAACTTATATGCAGAGTACATCATGAGAAACACTGAGCTGGAAGAAACACAAGCTGGAATCAAGATTGCAGGGAGAAATATCAATAACCTCAGATATGCAGATGACACCACCCTTATGGTAGAAAGTGAAGAGGAACTCAAAAGCCTCTTGATGAAAGAGAAAGTGGAGAGTGACAAAGTTGGCTTAAAGCTCAACATTCAGAAAACAAAAATCATGGCATCTGGTCCCATCACTTCATGGGTAATAGATGGGGAAACAGTGGAAACAGTGTCAGACTTTATTTTTCTGGGCTCCAAAATCACTGCAGATGGTGACTGCAGCCATGAAATTAAAAGATGCTTACTCCTTGGAAGGAAAGTTATTTATGACCAACCTAGATAGCATATTCAAAAGAAGAGACGTTACTTTGCCAACAAAGTTCCGTCTAGTCAAGGCTATGGTTTTTCCTGTGGTCATGTATGGATGTTAGAGTTGGACTGTGAAGAAGGTTGAGCGCCGAAGAATTGATGCTTTTGAACTGTGGTGTTGGAGAAGACTCTTGAAAGTTCCCTGGACTGCAAGGAGACCCAACCAGTGCATTCTGAAGGATATCAGCCCTGGGATTTCTTTGGAAGGAATGATGCTGAAGCTGAAACTCCAGTACTTTGGCCACCTCATGGAAGAGTTGACTTATTGGAAAAGACTCTGATGCTGGGAGGGATTGGGGGCAGGAGGAGAAGGGGATGACAGAGGATGAGATGGCTGGATGACATCACTGACTCGATGGATGTGAGTCTGAGTGAACTCCTGGAGTTGGTGATGGACAGGGAGGCCTGGTGTGCTGGGATTCTCGGGGTCGCAAAGAGTTGCACACGACTGAGTGACTAAACTGAACTGTGTACTTTAGCTTGTGTACTGTAGCTTGTTTTAGGGCAGCTCCCGTTCAGGCATATCCAATGTTTAGGCACATAGGAAGTTCACTAACCTAGGGTCTCACTCCTTCCATCTTTAAGCGGAAGGGAAGATAGAGACAGGAAGAGGAGAAAGGCCAGGGCACCCACACAAAAGTGGTCAATCCTAGGTGCACTCCAAAGTTGAGGAAAGCATATGTTATGGGTGCTTCTTTGTTCCCACACCATAAAGAGGGGATGCCCTCTCTCTGAGGAACCAGAGAAAAGACAAAGAGCACTAGAAACTGGTCTTCTCTCTTTCAGATGGGAACAACCTCTCCGAGTCCCATACCATACTCAAAGTGGATTCTTTTGGCATGTATACTGAAGAACTAGAAGACGTTTGACCCTCAGACCCTGTTAAAGAAGCATATGATCTTTTCTGCACTGAGGCATGGCCTCAATATAATCTATCTGATGGTGAAGAATGGCCCCACCCCACCCCACAGTGCACTTAATTATAATACCATCCTCCAACTAGACGTCTTTTGTAGAGGAGAAGGAAAAGTCAGAAGTCCCATATATACAGGTTTTCTTTGCCTTGAGAGAAAACACCTTCTTATACAGAAGTTGTGGGCTTGTTCCCTCTATGCTGCCTATAACTTCCCACAAAGTTATGACCAACCTAGACAGCATATTAAAAATCAGAGACATTACTTTGCCGACAAAGGTCCGTCTTGTCAGTGCTATGGTTTTTCCAGTAGTCATGTATCGATGTGAGTTGGATTATAAAGAAAGCTGAGCAATGAAGAATTGATGCTTTTGAACTGTGGTGTTGGAGAAGACTCTTGAGAGTCCCTTGGATTGCAAGGCGATCCAACCAGTCCATCTTAAAGGACATCAGCCCTCAGTGTTCATTGGAAAGATTGATGTTGAAGCTGAAACTCCAATACTTTGGCCACCTGGTGTGAAGAGCTGACTCATTGGAAAAGACCCTGATGCTGGGAAACATTGAAGGCAGGAGGAGAAGGGGATGACAGAGCATGAGGAGATGAATGATATGCTACTAGCATGCAGGAGAGCTCTGACAGTGAATCAACCTGGTTACCTACAGGACTCCAGGCGGTGTCCATAGCTGATCCTAACACAACAAAGACAGCGATGACTGGAAGAGAGTTCACTTTATCACTTACAATAAGGAAGGGTTAAAAAAATTGCCAACTAAACCCTTAAACTACTCCAAACTAACTGGAGTGACTCAGGAAAAGAAGGAAAATCCCACAGCTTTTCTGGAAAGGTTCAGGGAGGCATTGAGAAAACATACATATTTGGACCCAGATTCCCCAGAGGACCAACTTATTCCTAAAGACAAATTTACTACTCAATCAGCTCCAGATATTTGAAGGAAACTCCAGAAATTGGTCTTCTGCCCCAATATGGATTTACAGTGCCTTCTAAGAGCTGCTGCTGCTGCTAAGTCACTTCAGTCATGTCCGACTCTGTGCGACCCCATAGACGACAGCCCAGCAGGCTACCCCGTCCCTGGGATTCTCCAGTCAAGAACACTGGAGTGGGTTGCCAGTTCCTTCTCCGATGCATGAAAGTGAAAAGTGAAAGTGAAGTCACTCAGTCGTGTCCAACTCTTAGCGACCCCATGGACTGCAGCCTACCAAGCTCCTCCATCCATTGGATTTTCCAGGCAAGAGTACTGGAGTGTGGTGCCATTGCCTTCTCCATTCTAAGAGCTACCACATCAGTATTCTTCAAGAGAGATCAGGAGGGATGTAAGGAAAAAGAGAGGAGAGATAAGAGAAATGCCAAAGGTTTTATTATGGCCCTACCTTAGCTCTAACCCTTAGGGCTCCAAAGTCAGAAGGACAGTAGAAAAACCTAGAGCCTGTTTCCGTTGTGGCAAGGATGAACACTTAAAGGGACAATGCCCCCAAGGCAACCATAAGCCACCACATAGGCCTTATCCCACTTGGCAAGGGAGATCACTGGAATAGTCACTGTCCCCAGGAATGTAGGTTGCAGGGGTCAGAATCTCAGACCCAGGATCAGGACTGACAGGGCCCTGGGCTTCCTACTTTGGCTCCTATCCTCATCACCCTACAAGAGCCTCAGGTAACTCTAATTGTAGGAGGCCATCCTGTTAGCTTCCTACTTGATACAGGAGCCACTTTCTCAGTGCTCCTCTCTAATTTGGGTCCTCCTTCTACTAAGTCAGCTACTATATACCTGGCATTTCTGGAAAGTTGACACAACAGTTGAGTTGTAACTGGGATTCCATTCTTTTTTTCTCCTGACTTTCTGGTAATACCAGAAAGCCCAACCCTGATCCTAGGAAGAGATATTCTATCTAAAATGCAAGCATAAATTCATACGGAAATAGAATCTACAGAAAATGTATGCTTATCCCTGACAGAAGTAGAAATTAACCTGAAGTCTGGGCAACCAGAGGAAAGATAGGAAGAGCCATCTCAGCTCAACCAGTGCAGATAACTTAAAAATCCTAATAACTTTCCACACCAGAAACAATACCCTCTATAGCCAGAGGCAAAAGAGGGACTCATTCCCTTAATTGAAAACGTCAAAGGGCAGGGGCTCTTAATAGAATGTAACAGCCGTTGTAGTACACATATCCTGGGAGTCCAAAAGCCTAATGGGGAATGGCATTTGTTCAGAATCTCTGTCTCATTAATGAGGCTGCAATTCCATTACATCCTGTCATGCCTAATCTCTATACTCTACTCTCCCAAATCCCATAAACAGCCACTTATTTTACCATTTTAGATTTGAAGGATGCCTTTTTTATCCATACACGTAGTTCAGAGTTCACAATTTTTACTTGATTTTGAGTATCCATTTGATTCCACTACTCAATTAACTTGGACAGAGTTTCCCCAAGGATTCAGAAATAGCACTCAGTTGTTTGGTCAGGCTTTAGCCAAAGACCTAGCTGCATTTTGGACAACTGAATCTATAATAGTCTTTCAGTATATAGATGACATTCTTCTTTGTGCTGACACAAAGAAAATATGTTACCAAGCCACCTGTGGTAACCTTAATCTAGCCACATCTAGCTCGATGTGGCTCAGTTAATTTAGTTGGTAAGTCATGTCCAACTCTTTGTGACTGCATAGACTGCAGCAAGCCAGGCTTCCCTGTTCATCACCAACTCTTGGAGCTTACTCAAACTTATGTCCATCAAGTCAGTTATGCCACCCATACATCTCATCCTCTGTCATCACCTTCTCTTCCTGCCTTCAATCTTTCCCAGCATCAGGGTCTTTTCCAATGAGTCAGTTTTTGCATCAGGTAGCCAAAGTATTGGACTTTCACCTTTAGCGTCAGTCCTTCCAATGAATATTCAGGGCAGATTTTCCTTAGGATTGACTGGTTTGATGTCCCTGAAGTCCAAGGGACTCTCAAGAGTCTTCCCCAACACCACAGTTCCAAACCATCAACTCTTTAATGCTCAGTTTTCTTTATAGTTCAACTCTTACATCCAAACATGACTACTGGAAAATCCATAGCTTTGGCTAGGTGGATCTTGTTGCAAAGTAATGTCTCTCCTTTTTAAGATGCTGTCTAGTCTTGTTATAGCTTTTCTTCCAAGGAGCTGGCATCTTTTAATTTCATAGCTGCAGTCACAATCCACAGTGAATTGGAGTCCAAGAAATAAAGTGCCTCACTATTTCCATTGTTGCCCCATCTATTTGCCATGAAGTGATGGGACCCGATGCCATGATCTTAGTTTTCTGAATGTTAAGTTTTAAGCCAACATTTTCCTCTTCTCTTTCACTTTCATCAAGAGGCCCTTTATTTCTTCTTCACATTCTGCCATGAGTGTGGTGCCATCTGTGTGATTGATTATGTGAGGTGATTGATATTTCTCCTGGCAATCTTGATTCCAGCTTGTGCTTCATCCAGCCTGGCATTTCACCTGATGTACTCTGCATATAGGTTAAATCATCAGTGCAACAATATACTGCCTTGAAGTACCCCTTTCCTAATGTGCAATCAGTCTGTTGTTCCATGTTAGATTCAAACTGTTGCTTATTGAGCTGCCTACATATTTCTCAGGAGGCAGGTAAGGTGGACTGATATTTGGCATCTTTTTAAGAATTTTCCACACTTTGCTGTGATCTACACAGTCAAAGCTTTAGCGTAGTCAATAAAGCAGACATAGATGTTTTTTTCTGGAACTCTCTGTTTTTTTCAATGATCCAACAGATGTTAGCAATTTGATCTCTGGTTCCTCTGCCTTTTCTAAATCCAGCTTGAACATCTGGAAACTCATGGTGCACATACTGTTGAAGCCTGGCTTGGAGAATTTTGAGCATTACTTTGCTAGCATGTGAGATGAGTGCAATTGTGTGATAATTTGAACATTGTTTGACACTGCTTTTATTGGGGGGGGGGTGGTGGAGTGGAATGAAAACTAACCCTTTCCATTCCTGTGTACACTGTTGAGTTTTCCAAATTTGCTGGCATATTGAAAGCAGCACTTTAACAGCATAATCTTATAAGATTTGAAATAGCTCAACTGGAATTCTTTCATCTCCACTAGCTTTATTTGTAGTGATGCTTCCTAAGGCCCACTTAACTTCCCATTACAGGATGTCTGGCTCTAGGTGGGTGATCACACCATCATTTTTATCTGGGTCATGAAGATCTTTTTTGTATAGTTCTTCCGTGTATTTTACCACCTCTTAGTATTTTCTGCTTCTGTTAGGTCCATACCATTTCTATCCTTTGTTGTGCACATCTTTGCATGAAATGTTTCCTTAGTATCTTTATTATTCTTGAAGAAATTTCTAGGCTTTCCCATTCTATTGTTTTCCTCTATCTCTTTGCATTGATCACTGAGGAAGTCTTCATATCTCTCTGTGCTATTCTTTGGAGCTCTGTATTCAAATGGGTATATTTTCCCTTTTCTTTGCCTTTGGCTTCTCTTCTTTTCTTAGCTATTTGTAAGGTCTCCTCAGTCAATCATTTTGCCTCTCAGCATTTCTTTTCCTTAGAGATGGTCTTGATCACTGCCTCCTGTACAATGTCACGAAACTCTATCCATAGTTCTTCAGGCACTCAGTCTATCAGGTCTAATTCTTTGAATTCATTTGTTAATTACACTGTATAATCATAAGTGATTTGATTTAGGTCATACTTGAATTGTCTAGTGGTATTTAGGTCATACTTGAATTGTCTAGTGGTTTCCCTACTTTCTTCAAGTTAAGTCTGAATTTGGCAATAAGGAGTACATGATCTGAGCCATAGTCAGTTTCTGGTCTTGTTTCTTTTGACTGTATAGAGCTTCTCCATCTTTGGCTGCAAAGAATATGGTGAATCTGATTTCAGTATTGTCAATGTGTAGAGTCATCTCTTCTGTTGTTGGAAGAGGTTGTTCATTATGACCAGTGTGTTCTCTTGGCAAGACTCTTTTAGCCTTTGCCCTGCTCCATGCTGTACTCCAAGGCCAAATTTGCCTGTTACTCCAGGTATCTCTTGACTTCCTTCCTTTGCATTGTAGTCCCCTATAATGAAAAGGACATCTCTTTTGGGTGTTAGTTCTAGAAGGTCTTGTTCAACTTCATCTTCTTCAGCATTAATGGCTGTGGCATAGACTTGTACTGCTACAATATTGAATGGTTTGCCATGGAAATGAACAGAGATCATTTTGTCATTTTTGAGATTGCCACCACGTACTGCATTTCTGACTCTTTTTGTTGACTATGAGGGCTACTCCATTTCTTCTAAGGGATTCTTGCCCACAGTAGTATATATAAATGGTCATCTGAATTAAATTTACCCATTTCAGGCCATTTAGTTCACTGATTCCTAAAATGTCAATGTTTACTCTTGCCATCTCCTGTTTTTATCACTTCCCATTTACCTTGCTTCATGGACCTAACATTCCAGCTTCCTATGCAATATTGTCCTTTACAGCCCCAGACTTTACTTCCATCACCCATTATATCCACAACTGGACATTGTTTTTGCTTTGACTCTGTCTCTTCATTGTTTCTGGAGTTATTTCTCCACTCTTCTCCAGTAGCATATTAGGTACCTATATACCTGGGAGTTCATCTTTCAGTGTCCTACCTTTTGCCTTTTCATACTATCCATGGGGTTCTCAAGGCAAGAATACTGAAGTGGCTTACCATTCCCTTCTCCCGTGGACCACACTTTTTCAGAACTCTCTGCCATTACCTGTCCATCTTAGGTAGCCCTATATGGAATGGCTACAAGATATCAAAATCAAAAGCTCAAATATGCCAACATGAAGTCAAATATTTAGGAGTCAAACTCTACCATGAAGTTTGATCTCTAGGCAATGAAATAATGGAACCCATTTTACAATATCCTCTCCCTAATACTCTCAGACAGCTCCGAGGTTTCTTTGGCATAGCTGGCTACTGTATTCCTGGATATGGAGAGCTGGCTTGACCTTTATATAAGTTATTAAAAGAAACTCAACAATCAGAACAAAAGGTATTACAATGGGAACCTGGAGAAATACATGTGTTTAAGACTTTAAAACAGTCTCTTTTTCAGGGTCGTGCTCTCAGCCTGGCTACAGGAGACCAATTTAAACTTTTTGTAACAGAGAGATCAGGAATAATCTTGAGAGTTCTATCTCAGATGAAAGAAAGCTCACAACAACCTGTTTCTTATTTAAGTAAAGAGCTCAATTCTATAGCCCAAGGATGACCACATTGTCTATTAATAGTGGCCTCAGTAGCTCTTTTAATTCCTGAAGCCACTAAGTCAATTATAGGCCAAGATCTGATAGCCTATACTTCACATGATATCTCTGGAATTTTAAGTTCTAAGGGATAGCTATGACTTTCTGACAATCAGCTTCTCAGATAATCCCTGCTCTTAGAAGGACCCATAATTCAGCTGAAATCTTGCCCAGCCTTTAATCCCACAAAATTCCTTCCTGAATTAATACAGAAGAAGCCAGAACCTGATTACCATAAAGTCCTATCTTTAAATTACTCATCCAGGGAGAACTTAAAAGATAAGCCTTTAGAAAATCCTGATGAAACTATGTTTACAGATGGCTTCTCCTTCACGGGAAAAGGAGAATGTAAGGTAGGTATGCAGTGGTCGCATTATCTAAAATTTTAGAAAGTAATCTTCTACCCACTGGAACTAGTGCTCAATTAGCTGAATTGATTGCCTTAACCAGAGCCTTAGAGATGAGTCCCAACAAGAGAGTGAATATCTATACTGATTAAATATGCTTACTTAGTACTTCATGCTCATTCTGCTATCTGGAAGGAAAGGAACTTTAAGACCTCAGATGGAAGTTCCATTGAATACTGCCAAGAAATTATACACCTCTTAGATGCAATTAAACTACCCAAAGAAGTGGCAGTGATACACTGCACGGGCCATCAAAGGGATGATTCTGACATAACAGAGAGAAGCAGGAGAGCTGACCAACAAGCAAAAGAGGCAGCCACCCAGCCTTTTAATATTCAGGCTCCCCTCTTGTGGGATAAGTTCCCCACTGACATAAAACCCCAGTATTCTCCCAAGGAATGCCACCACTCTCTTTCTTGTGGAGATACTCTACTCTGCTCTGGATGGCTTCAAGCAGAAGATGAAAAATTTGTATTGCCCAGAGCACCCAATGGAAAATTCTTAAAACTCTACATCACACTTTCGGTTTGGAAATTGAAAATACTTACTGACTTGCTAAGAGTCTTTTCAAGGGAAAAGGATTAGTAAAAACTATAAGCCAGATTGTCAAAAGATGTGAAGTCTGTCAAAAGAATAATCCTGTAACAACCTGTCAGCTCTCTCAGGCTTACAGTGTACCAGAAGATATCCTGGAGAGGACTGGCAGATAGACTTCACTCATATGCCAAAAGGCAAGGGACATCAATACCTACTGTTTTGGGTTGATACCTTTACCGGGTGGATAGAGACTTTCCCTTGTAGAACAGAACAAGAAAAAGAAATCATTAAAACTTTAATACATGAGATCATTCTTCACTTTTTACTGCTCATGATTTAAAGTGCCAATGGCCCTTCCTTTTTAAGCTTACAATAACACAGGGCTTCTCCCAGGCCCTAGGAGTTTAGTTTCATTTACATTGTGCCTGGAGGTCTCAGTCCTCTGGGAAAGTAGAAAAAGCTAATGATATAATTGAGACATTTATGAAAACACTTACAAGCTACTCACCTTTCCAGACTTCATTACTTCCTTTAGCTCTAGTGAGAATAAGAAATACTCCACAGTCACTGGAACTCAAGCCTTTTGAAATGTTATATGGGAGGCCATTTCTCAAAAATGATTTACTTCTACTCCAAGAAACTGCTGAACTAACAAAATATGTCACTAGCTTAACTTCTTTTCGAAAACAGCTACAATCCCTAGAAAATGAGATCTCACAACCAAAAGAAAGCAAAAAATCCTTATAATCCTGGGGACTTGGTATTAGTAAAGACTATTCCTGGCAATGGTCCCAGCTTAGCTTCCACATAGGAGGGACCATTTTCTATTATTCTCTCTTCACCCACTACTGTTAAGCTTATAGGTATCCGATGCCTGGATTCATCACACAAGGATAAAGCCTTGAAAGTCTCCTGGAGAAAATCACAAAGACCATCCAACATCCCCAGAGGAAAATTCACAGGAAAATTCTCGTTGTTTGGAATATCAATATACCCCCTTAGAAGGATTGAAAGGACTGTTCAAGAAGTGCCCAGATAAGTAATTCTTCTAACTCAACATGCTCAGACATACATTTTACTCTATTTTGTTCTTCTTAATGTAATAATGGCCTGTCAAGTCCCTTTAGATTGGACACAGGATAATGTTTTCATTTCATGAGCACATTCTTATGCAATGTTCCAAAATCGATCAGACTGTTGGGTCTGTGGAGTCTTATCATTATCCTTCAATCATGGACTGCCTTGGTTAGTGTCACCCTTAGATGGACCCAATTTTCAAAAGAAATGAAGAGTCAAGTTCAGGCAATGGCTGATTCCATTTCTCCTATTGGGACCACACTATGGAACTGGATATCAACTTCCATCTGGCAGAAACCCCTGGTCCTGATAGGACGCCTTGCTTTACTCTTATTGCTTTTTTGGTCCTTGTATTCTTAATTGCCTCTCTTGCTTTGTAATAGCTCACATAGAAACTATCAACTTCAAATGGTTATGGAAATGGAGTCTAAGATGATATACTGAGGTCCACTAGATCATCCCACTGGTGGAGACCTAACTGCCATCCCTTAACGACACCCCTACATAGCTTGGGAAGCCAGATCGGTCATCTTTCCTTTTTACCTATAATGGCAGTTAGAGTCTCCATCTCTAGAGGGAGGGGATTGAAGTAGAAATTACTATGCAGTTAGTATAGAGCTCTGAGACGTCAGTCTTGTTTTCAGTAAGCATCCCACTCCATTGTCCTGAACTCCTGGACTGTGTCTTTAGTCTAAAAAACTATCAGCACTCAGATCCAGGGAAGGGCAGTAATTAAATTCTGTTCCATATGCTTTAGAAACTGATGTTCATTAATCTTAAGTCCGCACATCTGGACCATGTTACAATGGCCAGAGAGCATGAAAAAGTGTGGTGACTTTATCCAAGAATCAAGAGAAGCTGTAAAGATGTTAAATATCTTGACCTTTAGATTGATTGGGTAGAAATAATGTGATTTAAGTAAGGATATAAAAACTACTGTAAGTCCCACTTTGGTGTGACTCCTTATCCCCTCTCAGTGTCTATGCTGAGAGCTTTGTACTTTTCTCCTCTTTAATAAATCCTATTTGCTTGCTACCTTGAGTGTTTGTGGATTCCATTCTTTAGCTCTGCAGATAAGAACTCCTATTACCATCTCACCACCATTAGCAGCACAATGAAACAAAATAGGTAGATAAATGAGCAATATTACATGCTTTATCATCTTTCATTCCCAATGGTTAAAGCTATACCATGAGACTGGCAAAAAAGGTCCTAATATTACTCTCCCTAGTGTGCCTCCTTATTTCCAACAGAGTCTCATAAGGAGCTGGAAATCCCTTTTAACGAAGCATCAAGTATCACTTGGGCCAAAGGCATAGAGTTATAGGAAACTTTACTAGCATAATATGAAAAAATACAAAAGTGATGGCATGCTCAATATTTTACCACCCTTAGAAGAAGAATCTACAAGTATCAAAGGAAAACTGGACAATTAAATTGTTAAGGCATGTTTGAACTCCATCTCTATTTCGCTTAATTGTAATTTTGTCACATGTCCATATTTTTGAAAAAGCTGCATCTAATTATGGACCCAGAGAAACATTAAATAAACCCTTCCAATTGACAGTATCTTAATCAAGAAAGGGAGCCTGCCAGGTGGCTCAGTGGTAAAGAATCTGCCTGCCAATTCAGATGACTAAGGAGACATGGGCTCAATCCCTGGGTTTGGAAGAACACCTGGAGTAGGAAATAGCAACACACATCAGTATTCTTGCCTGGAAAATTCCATGGACAGAGGAGCTTAGTGGGCTGCTGTCCATTGGGTCACAAAGAATCAGCTGCAATTGAGCAAGCATGCTCAATAATCAAAAGAAGCAGTGTTGTGGAGAAGAAATCAATTCTGATTCCATGTTAGAAACAGTTTCTTTGACTTTCTTTTTGTTGTTATTGTTATAATGTGTGCTAAGTCACTTCAGTCATGCCCGATGCTTTGCAACCCTATAGACTGTAGCCTACCAGGCTCCTCTGTCTGTGGGATTCTCCAGACAAGAATACTGGAGTGAGTTTCCAGGCCCTTCCCAACCCAGGGATCTAACCCACCTCTTTTATGTCTCCTGCATTGGCAGGTGGGTTTGCTACCACTAGCACCACTTGAGAAGCCCTAGATTTGCTATTATAATCATATAAAATAGCCTGCCTCAGAGGATCCTGTCCCTCTGCTTGATTGTAAAATAAAGTGACTCTGTTTAGCTCATAGAGAAATAATCTAACCCTCACCACCTGGGAATAGGTGCAACAAAAAGAAGATATTGCACACCCCTTCCAAAGACAGGTAATTTCTGGAGATGTTTAGTAAGACTGAAGACCCTTTCACTTTACTTCCCCATTGCTCTCCCTGTATTTCACTATACTTCCTCACTGCTTCTCCCTCTCTATTCTAGCTTTCGACTTTAGTTCCTATTGCTTCCTTCTGACTCTAAAAAAGAAAATGGCATCCAGACTTTGACAAGATGGTTACTCTGAGACACTAGTCTGTCATCTTCTCAACCAGCCACATTTCCAAATGAAGTTGTATTCCTTGTCTCAACACCTCATCTCTCAAGTTCATTGGCCTGTACTGCAGTAAGCAAAGCCAGCTTGAATTTGGTAACAGTAGCTTCATTTTCATTAATTATAAAACTTATTTCAAAAGAGGCCGAGTAAAAGCATTTCAACAGGAGGTTGCCTAGGGAGATCCACAAAATAATTTAACTGTTGACTGAATATTCCCATATATTAGAAGTCTCTTGATTCCATTCACCTGTACACTATACTATATTTTTATTATGGTACAGATCATACTTCAATCAAAAGAGGTATATGTTCCTTTAAGGTAACATCTCTCTTCTTTTTAGACTGACCCATCACCCATAACAAGGTGGTTCTGGAAGCCTGGAGCTATTTTTATTTTACTTTCCATTCACCAAAGCAGACAGAAGCAGCTAACATACTGTATTACTTGCTTATCTTATATATGTCTGATTTTTTTCCAATACATTTAGCCATCTCCTCAACTATGAATTCACCACCGACAAATACCACAAATATGTTTCCTTCAGAAATCACAGTTCTTGAGCAGCCTCAAATCAAAGATTCTCAACCACTTCTTTCCTCTTTCTCTCATCCATCTCCTGAAGTTTTCACTTTCCTAAACTGAGATGCAATGTACTTTCTGACTCTATGAACTTGACTATTCTAGGTATTTCATCAGTTCCGTTCAGTCGCTCAGTCGTGTCCGACTCTTTGAGACCCCATGAATCGCAGCACTCCAGGTCTCCCTGTCCATCACCATCTCCCAGAGTTAACACAGACTCACATCCATCAAGTCAGCGATGCCATCCAGCCATCTCATCCTCTGTCGTCCCCTTCTCTTCCTGCCCCCAACCCCTTCCAGCATCAGAGTCTTTTCCAATGAGTCAACTCTTCGCATGAGGTGGCCAAAGTACTGGAGTTTCAGCTTCAGCATCATTCCCTCCAAAGAAATCCCAGGGCTGATCTCCTTCAGAATGGACTGGTTGAGTCTCCTTGCAGTCCAGGAGACTCTCAAGAGTCTTCTCCAACACCACAGTTCAAAAGCATCAATTCTTCGGTGCTCAGCTTTCTTCACAGTTCAACTCTCACATCCATACATGACCAATGGAAAAACCAGAGCCTTGACTAGACGGACCTTTGTTGGCAAAATAATGTCTCTGCTTTTGAATATGCTATCTAGGTTGGTTATAACTTTCCTTCCAAGGAGTAAGCGTCTTTTAATTTCATGGCTGCAGTCACCATCTGCAGTGATTTTGGAGCCGCCCAAAATAGTCTGACACTGTTTCCACTGTTTCCCCATCTATTTCCCATGAAGTGATGGGACCAGATGCCATGATATTCATTTTCTGAAAGTTGAGTTTTAAGCCAATTTTTTCACTCTCCTCTTTCACTTTCATCAAGTGGCTCTTTAGTTCCTCTTCATTTTCTGCTATAAGGGTGGTGTCATCTGCATATTTGAGGTTATTCATATTTCTCCCAGCAATCTTGAGTCCAGCTCTTGCTTCTTCCAGCCCAGCGTTTCTCATGATGTACTCTGCGTGTAAGTTAAATAAGCAAGGTGACAATATACAGCCTTGATGTACTCCATTTCCTATTTGGAACCAGTCTGTTGTTCCATGTCCAGGTCTAACTGTTGCTTCCTGAACTGCATACAAATTTCTCAAGAGGCAGGTCAGGTGGTCTGGTATTCCTATCTCTTTCAGAATTTTCCACA
>NW_011494818.1:1546063-1550345 GCF_000754665.1 Bison bison bison | reverse complement strand
CAGCTTGAACATCTGGAATTTCATGGTTCACGTATTGCTGAAGCCTGGCTTGGAGAATTTTGAGCATTACTTTACTAGCATGTGAGATGAGTGCAATTGTGCGGTAGTTTGAGCATTCTTTGGCATTGTCTTTTTTGGGGGTTAGAATGAAAACTGATGTTTTCAAGTCCTCTGGGCACTGCTGAGTTTTCTATATTTGCTGGCATATTGAGTGCAGCACTTTCACAGAATCCTCTTTCAGGATTTGAAATAGCTCAACTGGAATTCCATCACCTCTACTAGCTTTGTTCATAGTGATGCTTTCTAAGGCCCACTTGACTTCACATTCCAGGATGTCTGTCTCTAGGTGAGTGATCACACCATCATTATTATCTAATACTGTATGATTCCCAGTGTTCTTTATTGGTCACACAATGTCACCTTATTTTTGTATTATAAACCACAAGGTAATGAACAATGTTTCCCTATTTGAACAACACCAAGACAAAATTTCACAAAAAGGACTTCATATCCCAATGATCACATAGTGAAAACCAGTCTATCACTAAAAAATGTTGACAAGATAGTACAAAGTGCCTCTAGGATAATTTTGATGTAAAGACTGTAATAAAAGGACTAGGTAACCATATTCAGCTTTTTGCTAAGGATCAGTTCCACATTACAGATATTCTTGGGGATTAAGCATAGAGCTACCTCAATCTAGATGTAAGACAGTTCTATACTTACATGTGTGTTAACTGCATGCCTAGTACCCTTGCCTGGAGAATTCCATGGACACAGGACCCTGATGGGCTAGTCCATGGGGTCACAAAGAGTCAGACATGACCAAGTGACTTTCACTTTTACTTTAACTGTATGAGAATATACCACTTTACTTCCCACATTAGCTGTATACTTTTATGTTCTCATTAGCAATGTAGATTTTTACCAGCTGAGCTACCAGGGAAGCAACAGTTAGAACTAGACATGGAATAACACACTGGTTCCAAATAGGGAAAAGAGTACGTCAAGGCTATACATAGTCACACTGCGTATTTAACTTATATGCAGAATACATCATGCAAAATGCTGGGCTGGATGAAACACAAGCTGGAATCAATATTTCCAGGAGAAATATCAACCAGCTCAGATATGCAGGTAACATTGCCCTCATGGCAAAAAGCAAAGAACTAAAGAGCCTCTTGATGAAAGTGAAAGAGGAGAGTGAAAAAGCTGGCTTAAAACTCAACATTCAGAAAACTAAAATCGTGGCATTTGGTCCCATCACTTCATAGTAAACAGATGAGTAAATAATGGAAACAGTAAGAGAGTTTATATTTTGGGGTTCCAAAATCACTGTAGATGGTGACTGCAGCCATGAAATTAAAAGATACTTGCTCCCTGGAAGAAAAATTATGACCAAACTAGACAGCATATTACAAAGCAGAGACATTACTTTGCCAAGAAAGGTCCATCTAGTCAAAGGTATGTTGTTTCCAGTAGCCCTGTATGGATGTGAGAGTTCAACTATAAAGAAAGCTGAATGCTGAAGAATTGATGCTTTTGAACTGTGGTGTTGGAGAAGACTCTTGAGAGTCCCTTGGACTGCAAAGAAATAAAACCTGTCAATCCTAAAGGAAATCAGTCATTAATATTCTTTGGAAGGAGTGATGCTGAAGCTGAAACTTCAACAATTTGCCCACCTGATGCAAAGAACTAACTCATTGGAAAAGACTCTGATTCTGGGAAAGATTGAAGGCAGGAGAAGGGAACAACAGAGGATGAGATGGTTGGTTGTCATCACTGACTCATTGGACATGAGTTTGAGTAAGCTCTGAGAATTGGTGATGGACAGGGAAGCCTGACGTGCTGCAGTCCATGGGGTCACAAAGAGTCAGACATGACTGAGTGACTGAACTGAGCAATGTAGAATATTCAGTTCTTTCACATCTTTGCAAATACTTTGTATTATAACTTATTTCATTTTTTTATTAGACACTGTAATAGCTGTGCGGAGGTATTTCATAGTGAAATAAATTTATGTTTCTCTAATCACAAAGTGGTGGAAAGGACTGAGTGACTGAACTGAACTGAATGATGAATGATGATGGTGTGCCTGTCTTACATGCTTGTTTGCAATCCATACGTCTTCTTTACTGAAATGTCTATTCAAGTTATTTGCTCCAATATTTTTATTAGGTTGTTTTCCTAACATTGGGTTTCAAGATATATTTTGTTTTATTTTTATAGGAATATATTCCTGATAAGATGTATGTTGACAAACATTTTCTTTCAATTCTGACTTTATAAACAATTTATTAATAATGTATTTTAAGAACAGAAATATTTTATTTGACAAAGCTTAATTTATTATTTTCTTTTACAGCTTATATTTTAAATTAATTATTTTAATTGGAGGATAATTACTTTGCAATATTGTTATGGTTTTTTCCATACATCAATGTGAATCGGCCACAGATATACATGTTTACCCATCCTGAACCACACCCCATCTCCCTCCTCACTCTATCCCTCTGGGTTGTCCCAAAGCAGTGTCTTTGTGTACCCCGTCTCATGCATCAAATTTTCACTGGTCATCTCTAAAAAAGATATGGTAATGTACATGTTTCAATGCTATTCTCTCAAAGCATCCTACTCTGTATTCTCCCACTGTATCCAAAGGTCTGTTTTTACATCTGTGTTTCCTTTGCTGCCATGCATGTAGGATTGTTGGTACCGTCTTTCTAAATTCCATATATATATGTGTTAATATACATTATTTGACTTCTCTTTCTGACTTACTTTACACTGTATAATAGGCTTCAGCTTCATCCACTTCATTAGAACTGACTCAAATGTGTTCCTTTTTATAGCTGATAATATCCCATTGTGTATATGTACCACAACTTCTTTATCCTTTCATCTGCCAATGGACATTTAGGTTGCTTCCATGTTCTAACTATTGTAAATAGTGTTACAATAAACATTGGGGTAAATGTGTCTCTTTAAATTCTGGTTTCCTTGGTGTCTATGTTCAGCAGTGGGACTTCTGGGTCATATGACAGTTTGTCACAGGTTTTTAAGGAATAAAAACATAGTTTCTAGGTAATGACTGTACCAGTGTGCGTTACCACCAATAGTATAAGAGGGTTCCATTTTTCTCCACAACTTCTCCAGCATTTATTGTTTGTAGACATTTTGATGATGGTCATTCTGACTGGTATGAGATGATATCTCATTTTGGTTTTGATTTGCATTTCTCTAACAATGAGTGAGCATCTTTTCATGTGTTTATTATCCATCTGTGTGTCTTCTTTGGAGAAATGGCTGTTTAGATCTTTTGCCAATTTTTTGATCGGGTTGTTTGATTTTCTGGTATTGAGCTACAACTTATATATTATATATATTTTGGAGATTATATATATATATATATTTATATATGTATATATTTTAGAGATTAATTCTTTGTTAGTTGTTTCACTTGCTATTATTTTTTTCCATTCTGAGGGCTGTCTATTCACCTTATTTGTAGTTTCCTTTGTTGTGCAAAAACTTTTAAGTTTAATTAGGTCCCATTTTCTTATTTTTGTGTTCATAACTCTGAGAGATGAGCCACAGAAGATCTTGCTGTGATTTATGTCAGAGAGTGTTCTGCTTATGTTTTCCTCTAAGAGTTTTATCATTTCTGGTCTTACATTTAGGTCTTTAATCCACTTTAAGTTTATTTTTGTGTATGGTGTTAGAAAGTGCTCTACTTCCATTCTTTTCCACATAGTTGACCAGTTCACAGTTCCACTTGTTGATCAGATCAGATCAGTTGCTGAGTCGTGTACGACTCTTTGTGACCCTATGAACTGTAGCACGCCAGGGCTCCCTGTCCTTCACCAACTCCCGAAGTTCATTCAGACTCATGTCCATCGAGTCAGTGATGCCATCCAGCCATCTCATCCTCTGTCGTCCCATTCTCCTTTTGCCCCCAATCCCTCCCAGCATCAGAGTCTTTTCCAGTGAGTCAACTCTTCACATGAGGTGGCTAAAGTACTGGAGTTTCAGCTTTAGCATCATTCCTTACAAAGAAATCCCAGGGCTGATCTCCTTCAGAATGGACTGCTTGGATCTCCTTGCAGTCCAAGGGACTCTCAAGAGTCTTCTCCAACACCACAGTTCAAAAGCATCAATTCTTTGGTCCTCAGCCTTCTTCACAGTCCAACTCTCACATCCATACATGACCACAGGAAAAACCATAGCCTTGACTAGACGAACCTTTGTTGGCAAAGTAATGTCTCTGCTTTTGAATATGCTA
>NW_011494818.1:1541318-1545282 GCF_000754665.1 Bison bison bison | reverse complement strand
TGCTGAGTTTTCCAAATTGGCTGGCATATTGAGTGCAGCACTTTCACAGCATCATCTTTCAGGATTTGAAATAGCTCAACTGGAATTCCATCACCTCCACTAGCTTTGTTCATAGTCATGCTTTCTAAGGCCCACTTGACTTCACATTCCAGGATGTCTAGCTCTAAGTGAGTTATCACACCATCGTGATTATCTGGGTCATGAAGATCTTTTATGTACAGTTCTTCTGTGTATTCTTGCCACCTCTTCTTAATATCTTCTGCTTCTGTTAGGTCCATACCATTTCTGTCTTTTATCGAGCCCATCTTTGCATGAAATGTTCCTTTGGTATCTCTGATTTTCTTGAAGAGATCTCTAGTCTTTACCATTCTGTTGTTTTCCTCTATTTTTTTGCATTGATCACTGAAGAAGGCTTTCTTATCTCTCCTTGCTCTTCTTTGGAACTCTGATTTCAGATGTTTATATCTTTCCTTTTCTCGTTTGCTTTTCACTTCTCTTCCTTTCACAGCTATTTGTAAGGCCTCCCCAGACAGCCATTTTGCTTTTTTGCATTTCTTTTCCATGGGGGTGGTCTTGATCCTTGTCTCCTGTACAATGTCACGAACCTCATTCCATAGCTCATCAGTCACTCCATCAGATCTAGGCCCTTAAATCTATTTCTCACTTCCACTGTATGCGACAGCATAGGAATGCCCGAGAGGAGCTACCACACATCCAAAGTCAGGAGGGGCGGCCAAGAGGAGATACCCAGCGTCCATGGTCAGGGGCCACGATGAGAGGAGTTACCCCACGTCCGAGGTCAGGGGCAGTGGGTGGGAGGAGCAACCCCACACCCAAGGCCAGGGGCAGTGGCCGGGAGGACCAACCCCACGCCATGGCTCTGCGGGCACAGGAGGGCCTAGAGGAGCTATCTCACATTGAAGGTCAGGAAGGGCGGCAGTGAGGAGATACCCCACGCCCAAGGTAAGAGAAACCCAAGTAAGACGGTAGGTGTTGCAAGAGGGCATCAGAGGGCAGACACACTGAAACCATACTCACAGAAAACTAGTCAGTTTAATCACACTAGGACTACAGCCTTGTCTAACTCAATGAAACTAAGCTATGCCCATGGGGCAACCCAAGATGGGTGGATCATGGTAGAGAGATCTGACAGAATGTGGTCCACTGGAGAAGGGAATGGCAAACCACTTCAGTATTCTTGCCTTGAGAACCCCATGAACAGTATGAAAAGCCAAAATGATAGGAAACTGAAAGAGAAACTCCACAAGTCAGTAGGTGCCCAATATGCTACTGGAGATCAGTGGAGAAATAACTCCAGAAAGAATGAAGGGATAGAGCCAAAACAAAAAGAATACCCAGCTGTGGATGTGACTGGTGATAGAAACAAAGTCCGATGCTGTAAAGAGCAATATTGCATAAGAACCTGGAATGTCAGGTCCATGAATCAAGGCAAATTGGAAGTGGTAAAAACAAGAGATGGCAAGAGTGAATGTCGACATTCTAGGAATCAGCAAACTGAAATGGACAGGAATGGGTGAATTTAACTCAGATGACCATTATATCTACTACTGCAGGCAGGAATCCCTCAGAAGAAATGGAGTAGCCATCATGGTGAACAAAAGAGTCCGAAATGCAGTACTTGGATGCAATCTCAAAAACGACAATATGATCTCTGTTCGTTTCCAAGGCAAACCATTCAATATCACAGTCATCCAAGTCTATGCCCCAACCAGTAACACTGAAGAAGCTGAAGTTGAACGATTCTATGAAGACCTACAAGACCTTTTAGAACCAACACCCAAAAAAGATGTCCTTTTCATTATAGGGGACTGGAATGCAACAGTAGAAAGTCAAGAAACACCTGGAGTAACAGGCAAATTTGGCCTTGGAATATGGAATGAAGCAGGGCAAGACTAATAGATTTTGCCAAGAAAATACACTGGTCATAACAAACACCCTCTTCCAACAACTCAAGAGAAGACTCTACACATGGACACCACCAGATGGTCAACACCGAAATCAGATTGATTATATTCTTTGCAGCCAAAGATGGAGAAGCTCTATACATTCAGCAAAAACAAGACTAGGAGCTGACTGTCACTCAGACCATGAGCTCCTTATTGTGAAATTCAGACTTAAATTGAAGAAAGTAGGGAAAACCACTAGACCATTCAGGTATAACCTAAATCAAATCCACTTGTCGAAGAGACTATCTTTTCTCCAATGCATATTTTTGCCTCCTTTTTTAAACATAATCTCTTCATAGGTACATGGATTTACCTCTGAAATATCTACTTTGTTCCATTATCTATATTTCTGTCTTTGTCAGTGTTAAACAGTCTTGATGATTGCAAATTTGTAGTATAGTCTGAAGTCAGGAAGGTTGACTCCTTCAGTTCCATTCTTCCTTCTCAAGATTCTTTTGTCTATGGGGTATTTTGTGTTTCCATGCAAATCATGAAATTATTTGTTCTAGTTCTGTGAAAAATATTATTGGTAGTTTGATAGAGGTTGTATTCAATCTATAGATTGCTTTGGGTAGTATACTCATTTTCACTATGCTGATTCTTCCAATCCATGAACATGGTTTCTATTTCTCCATCTATTTCTGTCATCTTTGATTTCTTTCATCAGTGTTTTATAGCTTTCTGTGCACAGGTCTTTTGTTTCTTAGGTAAATTTATTCCTAAATACTTTATACTTTTCTTTGCAATAGTGAATGGGATTGTTTCCTTAATTTCTCTTTCTGAATTTTTATTGTTCGTGTATAGGAATGCAAGGGATTTCTGTGTGTTGATTTTATATCCTGCAACTTTACTGTATTTATTAATTAGCTTTAGTAACTTTCTGGTGGCATGTTTAGGGTTTTCTATGTAGAACATCTTGTCATCTGCAAAGAGTGAGACTTCTACTTCTTTTACAATCTGGATTCCATTTATTTCTTTTTCTTCTCTGATTGTGGAGGTTATGAATTTCAAAACTATGTTGAATATTAGTGGTGAGAGTGGTCACACTTGTCTTGTTCCTGATTTTAGAGGAAATACTTTCCATTTTCACCATTGAGGATAAAGTATACTGTGGGTTTGTCATATATGGTTTTTATTATGTTGAGGCATGTTCTTTCTATGCCTACTTTCTGGAGAGTTTTTATCATAAATGAGTGTTGAATTTTGTCAAAGACTTTCTCTGCCTCCGGTCATATGGTTTCATTGTTTATTTGTTAATATGGTGTATCACATTGATTGATTTGTGAATATTGAAGAATACTTGTATCCCTGGAGTAAAGCCCACTTGATCAAGATATATGATCTTTTTAATATGCTGTTGGATTCTGTTTGTCAGAATTTTGTTGAGGATTCTTGCATCTAAGTTCATCAGTGATACTGGCCTGTAGTTTTCTTTGCTTTGTAGCGTTTTCATCTGGTTTTGGTATCATGGTGATGGTGGCCTTGTAGAATGAGTTTGGGAGTTTTCCTTCCTCTGCAATTTTCTAGAAGAGTTTGAGTAGGATAGGTATTAACTCTTCTGTAAATTTTTGGTAGAATTCATGAGGGAAGCCATCTGGTTCTGGGCTTTTGTTTGTTGGAAGAATTTTTATTACAGTTTCAATTTCCATGCTTGTGATTGGTCCATTCAAATTTTCTATTCATTCCTGGTTCAGTTTTTGAAGGTTACACTTTTCTAAGAATTTGTCAATTTCTTCCAAATTGTCTGTATTATTGGTATATAGTTGCTCATAGTAGTGTCTTCAGTTCAGTTCAGTTCCGTTGCACAGTCGTGTCCGACTCTTCGTGACCCCATGAATCCCAGCATGCCAGGACTCCCTGTCCATCACCAACTCCTGGAGTTCACTCAGACTCACATCCATTGAGTCAGTGATGCCATCCAGCCATCTCATCCTCTGTCGTCCCATTCTCCTCCTGTCCCCAATCCCTCCCAGCATCAGAGTCTTTTCCAATGAGTC
>NW_011494818.1:1521757-1541218 GCF_000754665.1 Bison bison bison | reverse complement strand
TTTCAGCTTCAGCATCATTCCTTCCAAAGAAATCCCAGGGCTGATCTCCTTCAGAATGGACTGGTTGGATCTCCTTGCAGTCCAAGGGACTCTTAAGAGTCTTCTCCAACACCACAGTTCAAAAGCATCAATTCTTCAGTGCTCAGCCTTCTTCACAGTCCAACTCTTCTTGTCTTATGATGGTTCTATTTCTGTGTTGTCTGTTGTAATGCCTCCATTTTCATTTCTAATGTTATTGATTTGAGTCTTCTTCCTTGTTTTCTTGATTACTCTGGTTAATGGTTTATCTATTTTGTTGATCTTCTCAAAGAACCAGGCTTAGTTTTACTGGTCTTTGCTATTGTCTCATTCATTTATTTATCGTTTATTTCTGCTCTGATTTTTATCATTTTATCATTTATCCTTTTACTAACTTTGGATTTTTTGTTCTTCTTTTCCTAGTTGCTTTAGGTGTACATTTAGGTTATTTATTTGATGCTTCTCTTCTTTCTTGAGGTAGGCTTGATTTGCTATGAACTTCCCTCTTGTATTGCTATGGGCTTCCTTGGTATCTCAGCTAATAAGGAATCCACCTGCAGTGCAGGAGACCCTGGTTTCATTCCCAGGTCAGTAAATTCTGATGGAGAAGGGACAGGGTACCTGCTCCAGTATTCTTGGGCTTTCCTGGTGGCTTAGCTGGTAAAGAATTCACCTGCAGTTCAGGAGACCAGAGTTCAGTCCCTGTGTTGGGAAGAACCCATGGAGAAGGGAACAGCTACTCACTCCAATATTCTGGCCTGGAGAATTCCATGGACTGCATAGTCCATGGACTTGTGAAGAGTCAGGCATGACTAAGAAACTTTCACTTAGCTCTTAGCTTCCTATTAGCACTGGTTTTACTAAACCCCATAGATTTTGGGTTGTTTTGTTTTCATTATCATATCTTTCTATGCATATTTTGATTTTCTTTTTTTATTTCTTTTGATTTCATTTCTGTTTTTTCTTTTTCATTTTTTATTTCTTCAGTGATCTGTTTGTTATTCAGAAGCATGTTGTTTAGCCTCCATATATTTGTGTTTTATTGTGTTTTTATTTCCCCCCCTGTAGTTGCTGTTTAATCTTACAGCATTGTGATCAGAAAATGTGCTTGAAAAAAATTCAATTTTTTAAATTGAATTTAAAATTTAAATTTTAAATTTACCAAAGCTAGATTAATGATCCAGGATTTGATCTATCCAGGAGAATATTCCATGTGCACTTCAGAAAAAGGTGAAATCCATTGTTGTTGGTTGGGATGCCCTGTAGATATCAATTAATCTAACTTATTCAATGTATCATTTAAGGTTTGTGTTTCCTTGTTAATTTTCTGTTTGAATGATCTGTCCATGATGTGAGTGGAGTATTAAATCCCCCACTATTATTGTGCATACTGTCAATATTCTCTTCAGTTTTGTTAGTATTTGCCTTATGTATTGAAGTGTTCCTTTGTTGGGTGCAAATATATTTATATTTATTATATCTTCTTCTTGTATTGACCCCTTGATCATTATGTAGTGTCCTTTGTTTCTAATGATGGTCTTTATTTTAAAGTCTATTTTATCTGATATGAGTGTTGCTATTCCCACTTTCTTCTGGTCTCCATTGGCATGAAATATCTCATTCCAGCTTCTCACTTTCAGGCTGTATGTGTCTATAGGTTTGAGGTGGGTCTCTTGTAGATGGAATCTATTAGGGTATTGTTTGTTTTTTAATCCATTTGGCCAGTCTCTGTCTTTTGGTTGGAACATTTAATCCATTAACGTTTAAGGTAATTATTGATAAAAAGGACAGAAATGGTATGGACCTAACAGAAGCAGAAGATATTAAGAAGAGGTGGCAAGAATACACAGAGTTCAGTTCAGTTCTGTTCAGTTCAGTCGCTCAGTTATGTCTGACTCTTTGCGACCCCATGAATTGCAGCATGCCAGACCTCTGTGTCCATCACCAACTCCCAGAGTTCACCTAAACTTACGTCCACTGAGTCGGTGGTGCAATCCAGCCATCTCATTCTCTGTCATCTCCTTTTCCTCCTGCCCCAAATCCCTCCCAGCATCAGAGACTTTTCCAATGAGTCAACTCTTTGCATGAGGTGGTCAAAGTACTGGAATTTCAGCTTTAGCATCATTACTTCCAAAGAAATCCTAGGGCTGATCTCCTTCAGAATGGACTGATTGGATCTCCTTGCAGTCCAAGGGACTCTCAAGAGTCTTCTCCAACACCACAGCTCAAAAACATCAATTCTTTGGTGCTCAGCTTTCTTCACAGTCCAACTCTCACATCCATACGTGACCACTGTGGGGAGGGGGGGGGGACAACATAGCCTTGACTAGACGGACCTTTGTTGGAAAAGTAATGTGTCTGCTTTTGAATATGCTATCTAGGTTGGACATAACTTTCCTTCCAAGGAGTAAGTGTTTTTAATTTCATGGCTGCAGTCACCATCTGCAGTGATTTTGAAGCCCCAAAAAATAAAGTCTGACACTGTTTCCACTGTTGCCCCATCTATTTCCAAGAACTGTACAAAAAAGATCTTCATGAACAAGATAATCACAATGGTATGATCACTCACCTACAGCCAGACATCCTGGAATATGAAGTCTTTTGGGCCTTAGAAAGCATCACTATGAACAAAACTAGTGGAGGTGATGGAATTCCAGTTGAGCTATTTCAAATCCTGGAAGATGATTCTGTGAAAGTGTTGCACTCAATATGCCATCAAATATAGAAAAATCAGCAGTCACCGCAGGACTGGAAAAGGTCAGTTTTCATTCCAATCCCAAAGAAAGGCAATGCCAAGAATGTTCAAACTACTGCACAATTGCACTCATCTCAGAAGCTAGTAAAGTGATGCTCAAAATTCTCCAAACCAGGCTTCAGCAATATGTGAACCGTGAACTTCCTGATGTTCAAGCTGGTTTTAGATAAGGCAGAAGAACCAGAGATCAAATTGCCAACATCTGCCAGATCATGGAAAAAAACAAGAGAGTTCCAGAAAAACATCTATTTCTGTTTTATTGACTATGCCAAAGCCTTTGACTGTGTAGATCACAATAAACTGTGGAAAATTCTTAAAGAGATGGGAATACCAGACCACCTGATCTGCCTCTTGAGAAACCTGTATGCAGGTCAGGAAGCAACAGTTAGACCTTGACATGGAACAACAGACTGGTTCCAAATAGGAAAAGGAGTCCATCAAGGCTGTATATTGTTACCCTGCTTATTTAACTTATATGCAGAGTACATCATGAGAAATGCTGGGCTGGAAGAAACACAAGCTGGAATCAAGATTGCCGGAAGAAGTCTCAATAACCTCAGATATGCAGATGACACCACCCTTATGGTAGAAAGTGAAGAGGAACTCAAAAGCCTCTTGATGAAAGTGAAAGTGGAGAGTGAAAAAGTTGGCTTAAAGCTCAACATTCAGAAAACGAAGATCATGGCATCTTGTCCCATCACTTCATGGGAAATAGATGGGGAAACAGTGGAAACAGTGTCAGACTATTTTGGGCGGCTCCAAAATCACTGCAGATGGTGACTGCAGCCATGAAATTAAAAGACGCTTACTCCTTGGAAGAAAAATTATGACCAACCTAGATGGCATATTAAAAAGCAGAGACATTACTTTGCCAACAAAGGTCCGTCTAGTCAAGGCTATGGTTTTTCCAGAAGTCATGTATGGATATGAGAGTTGGACTGTGAAGAAATCTGAGCGCCAAAGAATTGATGCTTTTGAACTGTGGTGTTGGAGAAGACTCTTGAGAGTCCCTTGGACTGCGAGGAAATCCAACCAGTCCATTCTGAAGGAGATCAGCCCTGGGCGTTTGTTAGAGGGAATGATGCTAAAGCTGAAACTCCAGTACTTTGGCCACCTGATGCGAAGGGTTGACTCATTGGAACAGACTCTGATGCTGGGAAGGATTGGGGGCAGGAGAAAAAGGGGACGACAGAGGATGAGATGGATGGATGGCATCACAATCTCTATGCATGTGGGTTTGAGTGAACTCAGGGAGTTGATGATGGACAGTGAAGCCTGGCGTTTTGCAATTCATAGGGTTGCAAAGAGTCGGACACGACTGAATGACTGAATGAACTAAACTGATGATCCCATTACTACTTTATTGCTTTGGGTTTACTTTCATAAACCTTTTCTGTGTTTCCTGTCTAGGGAAGATACTTTAGCATTTGTTGGAAAGCTGGCTTGGTGTTGTTGAACTCTCTCAGCTTTTTCTTGTTTGTAAAGCTTTGATTTCTATATCTCAATGAGGTTCTTGCTGGGTAGAGTAACCTTGATTGTAGGCTTTTCCCTTTCATCACTTTAACTATATCCTGCCATTCTCTTCTGGCCTGGAGACTTTCTGTTGAAAGATCAGCTATTATCCTTATGGGGATCCCCTTGTATATTATGTGCTCCTTTTCCCTTGCTGCTTTTAATATTTGCTCATTGTGTTTAATTTTTGTTATTTTGATTATTATGTGCCTTCATGTGATTTGCCGTGGGTTTATCCTGTATGGGAGTCTCTGGGCTTCTTGGACTTGAGTAGCTATTTCCTTACCCATTTAGGGAAGTTTTCAACTATTATCTCCTCAAATATTTTCTCACTCCCGTTCCTTTTGTTTTCTTCTGGGATGCCTATCATTCAGACACTAGGGTGTTTAACATTGTCTCAGAGGTCTCTGAGGCTATCTAGGCTATAAAAATAAAAGTTAAAAGAGTAATAAAGAACCATACTAGGACTGTATGAGGGCAAAAAGAAAAAGAGAATGGGGAAGAAAGGGGGGAAAAAAGAGAAAAGTGACTGAATTTAAAATAAATTTTAAAATAAGATTTCTAAACATTAATAAATTAAAAAAAAAAAAAAACAACCAATAATAATAATGTATCTTCCAGATCCACCTGCTTGGATCACAAGGGCACAGTCCAAGTGGGCTGTGCATGTCCTCAAGGTAGCTGGTCTCAGACTGTGACACTCCTGGCAGATATGAACCATCCAGGATTCCAGGAAGATGTGGTTAGCATCTAGCACTCTGCTCACAGTTTGGCAGGAGATGCATTCCCTGGGACTGAGATTGCAGTAGCCCCTTGCCTTCTGCCTCTGGCTGTCGCACACCTGTCTCACCGCCTCTGGGGAGGACCATAAATGGCAGCAGCTTGCTCTCCTTTGGTAGAGCGCTAGGGGTCACAGTGCATTGTTAGAGCCTTCCCACAAGAAAGGTCCTTTGTTTCTCTTTCAGGCATTCCCACTGTTTGAAGAGGCTATGTCACATTAGTACCCTCAGAGTGTCCTCAGGGCATTTAACCACGGTCCTTACCCTAATGAGTGATGATGCAGCCACCAGCGCCTTCTCACCCAGTCTCCATTTGCTGCCAGCAGATGCTTTTCCTTTCTTTTCTTTTTTTTTTTGTTATGCTGCCCTCTGAGATCCTATCATTCCCTACTGACCCAACCTGTGAGAGGCTTTCCTGCTGTGTGGAAACTTCTCTTCCTTTACAACTCCTTCCGCAGAATGGGTCTCTATCCCTAAATCCTTTGTAATATAAAAATGAAAAATCTTTATATTTTGTCCTACCTCATTTTGAAGAGTTTGGTTTGCCTTTCTGGGTAGTGGGGTCCTCTGCCAGTGTTCAAAAGTTGTTTGGTGGAAGTTGCTCCACATGCAGATGATCTTTCGATGTATTTGTGGGGGGGAAAAGCGGTCTCCCCCTTCTATTTCTCTGCTATTTCTGGACTGTTTCCTCTACAGCTTATTTATGGTGTCATTATCTATCAAAGAAGTATGTGCTAACTCAAATCACAAAGATTTTTCTCTTATGTTTTATTACAGAAATTGTATACCTTTAGTTTTACATTAAAATCTATAAACAATTTTTATCAGCTTATTTGAGAAAAAAAATTATGATAATGATCCATTTTGAGTTAATGTCTCCCAGCTGGCTCAATGGTAAAGAATTCACCTGTCAATGTTGGGGTTGAAAGGGATGCAGGTTCAATCCCTGGGTTGAGAAGATGGCAGCCCATTCCAGTATTCTTGCCTGGAAAATCCCATGGACAGCAGAGTCTCGTGGGCTACAATTCATGGGGTCATAATAGAGTCAGAGGTGACTTAGAAACTAAACACACACGCACACACACATGCTTATGGTACAAAGTATGAGTCAATGTATGCATACATTTTTGCTGTTCAGTCCGACTCTTTTCGACCCCATGGCCAGCAGCAAGCCAGGCTTCCCTGTCTTTCACTATCCCCTGGAGCTTGGTCAAATGTATACATAATTATGGTTATAATTATAGGACACTTTTTGCACAAATGGTTGTCCAACTTTTTAAGTACTATTTGTTGAAGACTATCCACTGCCCATTGAAATACATTTCATCTTTGTTTGAAACTAATTGACCACATACATGTGGATGTATTTTTGGACTGTATATCTCAGGGTTTAGTAAACTATGACTTGTTTAGTAAACTAGTAAACAAATGTGGCCTAATACTTGTTTTCGCCAGGAAAGCTGATTAGAACAAGGCCAAGATCATCTATTTACATAACACCTATGATTGCTTCCATGCTGTTATGCCAGAGTTGAGTTGTGAAAAAGAGGCTTTTGACCTGCAAAATCTTTTTTTTTTTTTTAATCTTACTCTTTACAGTAAAAGTTTGCCAGCCATATTCTAGGGTCTTTTAAAAAAGAATTACAAACTGCCTTGTTTGTGATTTTTTAAGTAAGTGTAAATAGTAATATTTTGAGTAATAATTTGAGTCTTCCAATTTTACTTTTTTTTTTTTTTTTTTTTTAAATTTCACATATCCTTCCCTTTCTATGCACATTTTAAAATTAGTCTATTGATTTCTAAAACAACAAAAATTCTGCTGTGACTTTGACTGGGTTTTCAATGAGTTTAAAGATCAATTTAGAATGCATTTACAATATTCTGACTTCTGATCCATGAATATGGTATATAGCTTTAGTTCTTTCTGTATTTAGAAGTGATTGACAATATTTTAAATTAAGACCACATATAATTTGCAACATTTTTGTTATATTTATGCATAAGTATTCTATGTTTTGGAGAAGGCAATGGTACCCCACTCCAGTACTCTTGCCTGGAAAATCCCATGGATGGAAGAGCCTGGTAGGCTTCAGTCCATGAAGTCGCTAAGAGTCAGACATGACTGAATGACTTCACTTTCACTTTTCACTTTCATGCATTGGAGAAGGAAATGGCAACCCACTCCAGTGTTCTTGCCTGGAGAATCCCAGGGACCGTGGAGTTTGATGGGCTTCTGTCTATGGGGTTGCACAGAGTCGGACATGACTGAAGCGACTTAGCAGTAGCAGCAGCATTCTATGTTTATGGGTACTTTTTTAATGAGTAATATTTTCAAGGTGGCTTCCTTGATGGAGTTAGTGGGAAAAAACCTGCCTGCTAATGCAGGAGATGTAAAGAGATGTAGGTTCCATCTCTGGGTCTGGAAGACCCCCTGGAGGAGGAAATGACAACCTGATCCAGTATTCTTGCCTGGAGAATCCCCTGGACTGAGCCTGGTGTGTTACAGTCCATAGAGTTGCAAAGAGTTGGGTATGACTGAAGCAAACTATCATGCAAGCACATTCTAGGTTTATGGGTATTATTATAATGAGTAATATTTTATGTATCAGTTTCCTGTGTTTCCTTGAGCATATATAAAAATGTAGTTAATTATTAAGTATTAATCTAGTATCCTCTAACCTTGCTCACTCAATTAGTCTCATTAACTTTTGTGTAGATTCTTTGCTTTTACATGTAGAAAATCCTATATTCTATGGATATAGGCATTTTAATTCTTTATTTCAAATCTTTATATTTCTGTGTTTTCTTGCTTACTTCACTGGTTGGGAACTCCACTACACTGTTAAATACAGTGAAAGAAAATATCCTTTCCTTATTCCTGATATACCGAATATGCTTTTAGATTTTCCTCATTTAAATATATTAGGTGGAATTGCCTTTATAAATAGTTTTTATCAAGTTAATTTCCTTTAATTCTTAATTTGTTAACAATCTTTTGTCATAGATCAATGTTGAATATGTTAAAAATATTCTGTATGTACTGATGTGACCATATGTTTTTTCTTTAACATGTTAATGATTGCATAAACATTTATAGTAAAATATTTAACCGAATTTGCATTTCTGCTTATTCTACTTGCTTGATCATGATATATTATATTTTTATGTATTGCTGGATTGGATTTACTATTTTTTAATTGAACATTTTGTGCCTATGCTCATGAGGGATACTGTTTTGAAGTTAGGAGATTGGTTACCTTTGAATATTAATGATTGGGGTAAGGCATAAATAAGTCCTCTCAAGTGCTGGCACTGTTTTATATCTTGATCTTGGTGGTAGATATATTTCTATGTTTTCTTTATGGAGCTCCAGTCTTACAGTTTTTGCACTTTGCTTATCTTATACATCAACATATATTGAGAAAAAATATTTATCTAAGTAATCCATTTTGGGAATAACTTTTCATTTTCACCAGGATACTGCACAACCTCAAAAACCACTCTACCCAAGACAATATCATTGCTGCCTTTCAGAGCCAAAGCTACTAGGTGTAGGACTTGCATTACAGTTTCTTTAAACACACATCCCAATGCCTTGTGTATCTAGAAAGCTCTGACTTAAAAGGCTATTTTATAAACTGAGAGAGTAACAGGCAGGAAGGCCAGGGGTCTCCAAACAGAGGAAGTAGGCTGCAAGTGTCAGGCATTTTTTATCTCTCTCTTAAGCAGCAGAATTTTGAGCTTCCCTGGTGGCTCAGATGGTAAAGCATCTGCCTGCAATGCAGGAGACCCGGTTCAATCCCTGGGTTGGGAAGATCTCCTGGAGAAGGAAATAGCAACCCACTCCAGTATTCTTGCCTGGAGAATCCCATGGACAGAGGAGCCTGGTAGGCTACAGTCCACGGGGTCGCAAAGAGTCGGAGATGACTGAGCGAGTGCTTTGCTTTAAGCAGCAGGAAAAAACAAACTAGTGTTATATTTTTTCCCCTTCTCTATACAAATTTAAAAAGAGGTTTATTTTAAAATTCTGTGTTGCCATAATGACACCGGGTTCCACCTGAATTTAACTTTTCTCAAACCTTGAGTTAATCAATGATTTTTTCTTATGGGAATGTTTGTCTTAAGCTATGTTAATGTAATATGTATTTACCCTAGACTCTGTGTTCAAGTCGGTTCACCTAAAGGCTGAGAACCAATTTAACAAATCTGTATGTTATACTTATATATTGTTCTCCTAATCTGTGTTAATGAAACTATATATTTGTATGGAAATCTGCCTTTCTTCAAGATTCATGTCAATCATTTTATGGCCCCGGATGACTCACCTGGTGCCAATGTTATCTCAAAATGCATGCTGTGGGTAAGGTGCCTGGTGCCATTCTCTGAGTTTTGAGGTATTTCCTTTCTTTTATTAGCAGACTACTAGTAGCTATATCAGTTCAGTTCAGTTGCTCAGTCGTGTCCGACTCTTTGCAACCCCATGAATTGCAGCATGCCAGGCCTCCCTGTCCATCATCATCTCCCAGAGTTCACTCAAACTCATATTGGTCGAGTCGGTGATGCCATCCAGTCATCTCATCTTCTGTCATCCCCTTTTCCTCCTGCCCCCAATCCCTCCCAGCATCAGAGTCTTTTCCAATGAGTCAACTCTTCGCATCAAGTGGCCAAAGTATTGGAGTTTCAGCTTCAACATCAGTCCTTCCAATGAACACCCAGGACTGATCTCCTTTAGAGTGGACTGGTTAGATCTCCTTGCAGTCCAAGGGACTCTCAAGAGTCTTCTCCAACACCACAGTTCAAAAGCATCAATTCTTCCGTGCTCAGTTTTCTTCACAGTCCAACTCTCACATCCATATATGACCACTGGAAAAACCATAACCTTGACTAGATGGACCTTTATTGGCAAAGTAATGTCTCTGCTTTTGAATACGCTATCTATGTTGGTCATAACTTTCCTTCCAAGGAGTAAGCATCTTTTAATTTCATGGCTGCGGTCACCATCTACTGTGATTTTGTAGCCCAAAAACATAAAGTCTGACACTGTTTCCACTGTTTCCCCATCTATTTACCATGAAATGATGGGACCGGATGCCATGATCTTCGTTTTCTGAATGTTGAGCTTTAAGTCAACTTTTTCACTCTCCTCTTTCACTTTCATCAATAACATCCAGCTAAAGACTGGATGGGGGTACTAAAGGGGGATACTCTTTCTGCCACCTTCTGATGTCGATGTCAGAAGTTTTCTCTCGTTTTTAATTTAACAAAACTTTATTACACAAATGCTCTGAGTGACCAAGCTTTGTTTTTGGCCCTGGGTTGAATTCTCTTCCAGAGGCCAAGAATCCCAGCATCTTTTGTCTTTCATGGTTCAACAAGCTTTCAGAACCATAGTAGATTTCCATAGCAATTTTCCATAACAATTAGTCAACAGGCCTTATAACTATAGCTTTTGCTAATAGATCTATACAGACATCAAGTTTACCAGTTAGAAGGATACTGTCTCTCTCTTAAGTACAGACAATTCCTGTAAGTTATGAGCCCTTTCCTGGAGTCCACTTAATTAACTCAAACAGCACTGACTCATTTCAGAGGAAAGTTCAACCAGCAGACAAAAGATCTATCTGCAGTGTAGAATCCCAAGATGCAACAGAAAAGTCCTTAGTATTCCAAGTACCTTCTCATCTACCAGGAAAATTGTTGCTATTCCCATTTAATTTATTATTATTTAAAAAAAAGGTAACAAATATGTAAAGTTTCAGTTATCATTGAGTAAGTCAAAGCCCCTTAATTGTATGTATTGTCAAACCCTTAAATGTCCATGTGTTTAATCACTTCTGCTCCTGATCCAACATCTCAATGTCAGGCTTTCATCCAATTTTCTCCTATTACATGTACAAGAACATCTGTTGCATGACTAAGAATTATATTTACAGATGCAAACTCACTAACAATTTCCTTCAGCTTTTTACTAAGAAGCAAACCCATGTTGAGAACATTGACCCTCTCAAGGGAAAGTTGTTTATTCTTTTAGAGTTGTGGAAAAGGAATTTCTGGTCTTCTTCATCTTAAATGGCAATGATCTCCCCATCATGATATTATGCATCCTAATCACCATTTTTAATCCATTATACAATTTAGCCCTCACTCACTGTTCATAATATTTTTAAGATGAAGTTAATAATAATTCTTCCTGCCATTTACCTTGACCTTTTCAGTCCCCAACACTTTAGCTCAACTACAAATTATCTTCCCAATTTTTCCATTTTTTAAATTATCCAGAATCATTGTACTTTTGAAATTAGTAAACAGTACACTCTAGAAAATAAAATGTCTTTCCTTGCATCTCTAATACTCATTCATTCTTATTTACCCATACATTTTTTCTTACATATCCTGTATTGTCCAGTATCAATATGGTCAAAGTGGGAGCTACATTACCCAGAAACTCCTTCTCTGTCTGACTTTTCAAGTAGTCATGTATGGATGTGAGAGTTGGACCATAAAGAAGGCTGAGTGCCAAAGAACTGATGCTTTTGAACTGTGATGTTGGAGAAGACTCTTGAGAGTCCTTTGGAGGAGATCAAACCAGTCAATCCTAAAGCAAATGAATCCTGAATATTCATTGAAAAGACTGATGCTGAAGCTGAGGCTCCAATACGTTGGCTAACTGATGCTAAAAGCCAATTCGTTAGAAAAGACCCTGATGCTGGGAAAGATAAAGCAGTGGAAGGTGACAGCAGAGAGCGAGATGGTTGGATGGCATCATCAACTCAATGGATATGAGTTTGTGTAAGTTCAGGGAGATGGTGAAGCACAGGAAAGCCTGATGTGTTTAGTCCATGGGATCACAAAGAATTGGACACGACTAAACAATTGAACAAAATGGTACTGGGTTAGAGTTGAAGTGAGCTAAAAGTTGAGTGGACTTTGGAAAATAGAAGTGAAAAGACATTACTTGTAGAAGATCATCGACATTAGATATGCTGGTGAACTGATAAAGAACTTTATCTCATTTACTCTATCACCACTTTGACTGCTGATCCTGATTATCCACAGCTGTGCCATACTCAACACCAAAGAACGATAATGTTGTTCAGTCACTAAGTCATGTCTGACTCTGTGAGCCCATGGACTGCCAGGCTCCTCTGTCTTCTACTGTCTCCTGGAGTTTGCTCTAATTCATGTCCATTGAGTCGGTGATACTACCTAACCATCTCAACCTCTGCCATCCCTTTCTCATTTTGCTTTCAATATTTCCCAGGACAGAGAAAAAGTAACATGACTAATGAAGCTAGTTTTCCTGAAACTAGGGAGTTTCCTAAGAAATGAGGCTTCATTGATAAAACCAGTACAGTCTCTGGAAAAATGGATGACATGGTTGCACCAGAAATTATTTCTCAATGACATTGTCATGGCTAACTTGAAAATATGATTCTAGTAAATTAGGTTTATCTGTTTAATTAATAAATAAAGATCATTATTCTCTTCTTAATGAGGTCTAATGCTAAATTTGAGATTTTCTCTGAGAGATTCATATAATGTTATAGAAAAATTATTGGCACTAAATGTCAGCACTATATATATATATATATATATACATATATACATATATTCTATAATAAGCAGAAGAGATTAAGAAGAGAAACAATACACAGAACAACTATACAAAAAAGGTCTTAAAGACCTGGATAAACACAATGATGTGGCCACTCATCTACAGTCAGACATCCTGGAGTGTGAAGTCAAGTGGGTCTTAGGAAGAATTACTACCAACAAAGCTAGAGGAAGTGAAGGAATTCCAGCTGAGCTATTTCAAATCCTAAAAGATGATGCTGTTAAAGTGCTGCACTCAATATGCTAGCAAACTTGGAAAGCTCAGCAGTGTCCATAGGACTGGCAAAGGTCAATATTCATTTCAATTCCAAAGAAAGGCAACACCAAAGAAAGTTCAAACTACTGTACTATTGTGCTCATTTCATATGCTATTAAAATTATGTTCAAAGTCCTTCAAGTTAGGCTTCAGCTATAGGTAAACTTAGAACTTCCAGATGTACAAATGGTTTAGAAAAGGCAGAAGAATCAGAGATCAAATTGCCAACATTTGTTGAGTCATAGAGGAAGCAAGGAAATTCCTGAAAAAGATCCACTTCTGCTTCACTGACTATGCTAAAGATTTTGACTGTATGGATCACAATAGTGAAAAACTCTTAAATAGATGATAATACCAGACTGCTTTACCTATCTCCTGAAAATTTTGTATAAGGGTCAAGACACAACAGTTAAAACTGGACATAGAACAATGGACTGGTTTAAAATTGGGAAAAGAGTAAGAAAAGACTGTGTACTGTCACCCTGCTTATTTAACTTATATGTGGAGTACATCATGCAAAATCCTAGGCTGGATGAATCACAAGATAGAATATAGACGTATCACTCTAATGGCAGAAAGAGAAGAGGAGCTAGAGGAGCCTCTTCATGAAGGTGAAAGAGCAAGTGAATAAGCTGGCTTGAATCTTAATATTTAAAAAATCAAGATCATGGCATTCAGTCCCATTATTTCATGGCAAATAGAAGGCGAAAAAATGAAAGCAGTGACAGATTTTATTTTCCTGAGTTCCAAAAGCACTGTGGACTGTGACTACAACCATGAAATAAAAGACACTTGCTCCTTAGAAAGAAAGCTATGACAAACCTAGAGAACATATTAAATGCTAAAGACATCACTTTGCAGACAAAGGTCTGTATAATTAAAACTGTGGCTTTTCCAGTTAGTCATGTACAGATGTGAGATTTGGTCCACAAAGAAGGCTAAGCACAGAAGAACTGATGTTTTTGAACTATGGTCCTGGAGAAGACTCTTGAGATTCCCATGAACAGCAAGGAGATGAAACAAGTCAACCCTAAAGAAAATCAACCCTGAATATTCATTGGAAGGGCTGATGCTGAAACTGAAACTCCAATAGTTTGGTCACCTGATGCGAAGATCCAACTCATTGGAAAAGACCATGATGCTGGGAAAGGTCGAAGGCAAAAGGAGAAAGAGTTGGGAAGAGATGAGGATGGTTAGATATCATCACTGACTTAATGGACATGAACTTAACAAATTCTAGGAGCTAGTGAATGACAGGGGAACCTGGTGTGCTGCCATCCATAAGGTCATAAAGGGTCAGACACAACTTTGTGACTGAACAACAACAAAAACATTGATAGATTTACATACATAATTAATGCATACAAATTTAATTATAAGATTTATTATTGTAGAACATAATTAAAGAGTATATCCCTAAATTTAGAATAATTGGGAAAATAATAATAATATAGAAAGTATGAAGAATGAGATCATATGAAAAAAGAAAAGAAATTAATTCTCCCATAATTCATAACAGGGTTTGAATAACTATCTTAAAAATTAACAAGTGAATAAGTGTATTTCATAAATATATTTTATAAAGGCAGAAAGGTAACTACTACTGGAGATTAAATGATAATACACTGAAAAAGAAATCAAACATAAATGGCTAGCAATAAAATCCAAAGAGAATATCAGAAAATATTTAATGCAAAAGCATCAAAAGAAATAATTTGCATAGAGTAAAGAAACAGAATTTCAGCAAAGAAATTTATATGTAAATTTAGGTGAAATAAATTATTGGATTCTATTGGATCTATAAAAAAATATCTTTGCATTATGAGATATAATGTAGTGATTGGGAGGTTTGAATTGCAAGAATAGATGAAAAGCAGGACAACACTAAAATATCAAGTTAAAACTTTCTCATATAAATATCAGATAAGTCTAAATTCAAGGTAACAACTGTTAAATGAAGACACAAAAAATATAATCCATAGGGTTAATTTGATCTCATGAATGTTTACAAGCCAAATATCATAGTATTAAAATACATCATGAAATATTTACATAAACTATACAGAAAAGCTAAATGATATTCGGTATTAGTGTATATTTTTGTTCATCCCTCTCAAACATCATTTTAATAGAAAAGAAGTTAATAAAATATAAAAAATCTGAATATAATAATTTTTGTTATTTAACTAACAGGGAAGTTTTAAACTCTATTTTATTTTGGAGTAATACTTTTTAGGGACAAAAGGAAGATTTATCAAATGTGACCACATGTTTTACCAAAAACAAAGTTTACATACATTTCAAAAGGTAAGTTAATACAGAAAACATTTTGTGGCTATAGTGAATAAAAATGAGCAAGAAACATTGAAATCAGTTGTAAGTAAACATCAAAATGATCTGGAGATTGAAAACATGACTGTTAGAAATTCCTTTAAGTAGCCGTAAGGTGAAAGAGAAAAATCACAGCTGATATTCCTGAATAGCTAGAAAGTAATAATAAAATTCTATGAGTAAATGTAAATTAAAAGATGAGATACCCCATATGACAGAGTATTCTATATTTGTATCATATATTTATATTCACAAAATGATTCAAATATAAAAGATTTAGAGAAAATCTTATGTGTATTGTCTCTTTAAGATGTATAAGGAACTTTTCTTGAATCAATTTGGTTAATTTATTCAAAAAAATATTTATTTACCAGATGACATTTTATGTACTAGGAATAAAATGATTTAAAAAATGCAGAGACTGTCTATGGTGGGGGTGGTGGGAGAGAGTTGGTCTGCAAATTAAAAAAAAAAAAAGAAACAAGAAAATTCATTAGTGATACATGCTGAAAAGAAGAAAGAAAGGAGAAAGAAAAATGGGCTGCCAATCCAGGTTAATGAGAGTTACAACTATTGGCAAGAGGAGATTAAAAGTCTGATTTTGATTTGGTGGTGATGGGAAGAACTAATTTTGAGTTTGGACTTAACTGTCAGTAACTAGTCAACAATGATAATTCTCTAGGGCAAAGAATTACAGACCAAGGGAAAATTGCAAAGTGCAAAGGTAAATAAAAAATAAATAAAATGAGCCTGAAGATTAGAAAACTAGGTTGTTTAGTGAAAATAGCTTGGAGAGAGTCAGTAGCCCCATACCACCCAGGAATTATCTTTGATAAAGCAAGTCTTGGGCACATAGAATCTCTTTTAACCCTTATAAATCTTTATTCTCTATCATATTTGATTTACAAAGAACCCATTGCAAACAAATTTTGAAAACCTAATCTCACATCAAAATACATTTTATAACTTCAACATTGTACAGTCACATTATTTTCTGTATTGTTTAAAAAAACAACAAAAATATAATATTGTAAAAGTTTATAGTATAATATACATAAAATATTTTTAAAAAGGCTTTCCTTTATAGGAAAGCCAGATATTAGTAATGATATAAAGCTAATTTTGTTTATAAGTCAGTTTGTTTTACTTAGTTATGATAGTGCTTAATGAAATTTAATTTCTCAATGTTGAGGTTTCTTTAAGTGAAATCAGAGCTACCAAAGTTACTCCACTAAAAATCATAAAATATTTACTGTACAAAACATGGTATTAAAAAAAAAAGTTAACTCTCAGCTTCCTCTAATTAAGAAACTGAAATGACCCTACTGAGTCCCTCAGGAGACTAATGTCTTTTCCATGTGCCATTTCATGCACAAGGAAATAAAACAGGGAGCATGATCAAACAATAGCAATTACTACATTGATTGGGAAATCACTTTAAGAAACTTTTATGATCCTTGTTGCACTGGATGAATTATCTATTTTGTGTTTCAGGACTTTGTTCATATATAACTGCTGGAGAAAATGATGAGCTACAGATAGTCCAGGATTTGTATGGCACTAGGCAGAAAGCAACAGTTTGTTTGCTTTTGCACATGCATGCAGGTAAGTTTCACAAGTTAAAGCATAAAAATAACTTCTGTGCAGAGATAACACAGTTCATCTGTTAAAATATGGAATAAAAACCAAAACACTGGTGAAAGAAATCATAGAGGACAATAATAGATGGAGAAATATACCATGTTCATGGATTGGAAGAATCAATATAGTGAAAATGAGTATACTACCCAAAGCAATTTATAGATTCAGTGCAATCCCTATCAAGCTACCAACAGTATTCTTCACAGAGCTAGAACAAATAGTTTCACAATTTGTATGGAAATACAAAACACCTCGAATAGCCAAAGCTATCTTGAGAAAGAGAATGGAACTGGAGGAATCAACTTACCTGACTTCAGGCTCTACTACAAAGCCAAAGTCATCAAGACAGTATGGTATTGGCACAAAGACAGAAATATAAATCAATGGAACAAAATAGAAAGCCCAGAGATAAATCCACGCACCTATGGACACCTTATCTTTGACAAAGGAGGCAAGAATATACAATGGATTAAAGACAATCTCTTTAACAAGTGGTGCTGGGAAAACTGGTCAACCACTTGTAAAAGAATGAAACTAGAACACTTTCTAACACCATACACAAAAATAAACTCAAAATGGATTAAAGATCTAAACGTAAGACCAGAAACTATAAAACTCCTAGAGGAGAACATAGGCAAAACACTCTCTGACATACATCACAGCAGGATCCTCTATGACCCACCTCCCAGAATATTGGAAATAAAAGCAAAAATAAACAAATGGGACCTAATTAAACTTAAAAGCTTCTGCACAACAAAGGAAACTACAAGCAAGGTGAAAAGACAGCCTTCAGAATGGGAGAAAATAATAGCAAATGAAGCAACTGACAAACAACTCATCTCAAAATTATACAAGCAACTCCTACAGCTCAACTCCAGAAAAATAAATGACCCAATCAAAAAATGGGCCAAAGAACTAAATAGACATTTCTCCAAAGAAGACATACAGATGGCTAACAAACACATGAAAAGATGCTCAACATCACTCATTATCAGAGAAATGCAAATCAAAACCACTATGAGGCACCATTTCACGCCAGTCAGAATGGCTGCAATCCAAAAGTCTACAAGTAATAAATGCTGGAGAGGGTGTGGAGAAAAGGGAACCCTCTTTCACTGTTGTTGGGAATGCAAACTAGTACAGCCACTATGGAGAACAGTGTGGAGATTCCCTAAAAAACTCGAAATAGAACTGCCTTATGATCCAGCAATCCCACTGCTGGGCATACACCCTGAGGAAACCAGAATTGAAAGAGACACATGTACCCCAATGTTCATCGCAGCACTGTTTATAATAGCCAGGACATGGAAGCAACCTAGATGTCCATCAACAGATGAATGGATAAGAAAGCTATGGTACATATACACAATGGAGTATTACTCAGCCATTAAAAAGAATAAATTTGAATCAGTTCTAATGAGGTGGAAGAAACTGGAGCCTATTATACAGAGTGAAGTAAGACAGAAAGAAAAACACCAATACAGTATACTAATGTATATATATGGAATTTAGAAAGATGGTAACAATAACCCTGTATACGAGACAGCAAAAGAGACACTGATGTATAGAACAGTCTTTTGGAATCTGTGGGAGAGGGAGAGGGAGGGATGACATGGGAGAATGGCATTGAAATACGTATAATATCATATATGTAATGAGTCACCAGTCCGGGTTCGATGAATGATACTGGATGCTTGGGGCTGGTGCACTGGGATGACACAGAGGGATGGTACGGGGAGGGAGGAGGGAGGAGGGTTCAGGATGGAGAACACGTGTATACCTGTGGTGGATTCATTTCGATATTTGGCAAAACCTATACAATATTGTAAAGTTTAAAAATAAAATAAAATTAAAAATAAATAAATAAAAAGAAATGAACAAACAAACAAACAAACTCAAAGAGCCTTTTGGTTGAACAAACAAGGAATTATAATAAATAATGATGCTGCCAAATAATAGATGTAGGGCAATGGCAGTTTAGCTGATACTTGAACATTAAAAAAAAAAAAAGTTTTAGATCGGAAAACACAGGTTACTACTGTTTTTCATTATTTGTTTAAAATAAATTACAACTTAAAATAAGTTGAAAGTGAAAGTGTTAGTCACTTAGTCATGTCCAAGTCTTTGCAACCTCATGAACTATAGTCCACCAGGCTCCTCTGTCCATGGCATTCTCCAGGCAAGAATATTGCAGTGGGTTGCCATTTGCTTCTCCAGGGAATCTTCTGGACCCAGATATTGAACCTGGGTCTCCTGCTCTGGAGGCGGATTCTTTACCATCTGAGCAACCAGGGAAGCCCAAAATCAAGCTAGCAAAATCAAATCTATGCTTCTGTTCATTTATGGTTAGGGTTTTATCTGTTTAATTGTAGATATAAGAAAAGTAGGTTTTAGATTTAAAAGTAAATGTTGTCTTCCAAATTAAACAAAGTCACCTGACCTGCCTCTTGAGAAACCTATATGCAGGTCAGGAAGCAACAGTTAGAACTGGACATGGAACAACAGACTGGTTCCAAATAGGAAAAGGAGTACGTCAAGGCTGTATATTGTCTGTC
>NW_011494818.1:1516241-1521657 GCF_000754665.1 Bison bison bison | reverse complement strand
AGTCACCTGACCTGCCTCTTGAGAAACCTATATGCAGGTCAGGAAGCAACAGTTAGAACTGGACACTGGAACAACAGACTGGTTCCAAATAGGAAAAGGAGTACGTCAAGGCTGTATATTGTCACCCTACTTATTTAACTTATATGCAGAGTACATCATGAGAAACACTGGGCTGGAAGAAGCACCAGCTGGAATCAAGATTGCCAGGAGAACTATCAATAACCTCAGATATCCAGATGACACCACCCTTATGGCAGAAAGTGAAGAGGAACTAAAAAGCCTCTTGATGAAAGTGAAAGAGGAGAGTGAAAAAGTTGGCTTAAAGCTCAACATTCAGAAAACGAAGATCATGGCATCTGGTCTCATCACTTCGTGGGAAATAGATAGGGAAACAGTGGAAACAGTGTCAGACTATATGCTATCTAGGTTCGTAATAACTTTCCTTCTAAGGAGTGTCTTTTAATTTCATGGCTGCAATCACCATCTGCAGTGATTTTGGAGCCCCCCAAAATAAGATCTGACACTGTTTAGATTCTTCACTAATTAAGCATCTAAAACCAGTTACTTTGTCCTGTCAATTGCTCACAATTTTTTTGCTTCTTTGTTTAAAAAAGTTTAGAATCTGCCTGCTTTGGCCCCTCTTTGTTCCCTATTTGTATGAGACTTTTGTGTGTATGAATTAATTTTTTTTTTTAAATTTTCTCCTTTTAGTCTATCTTGTGTCAATTTCAATTATTACACCAGTCAAAAGAACTGAAGAAGGGTAAGGGAGAAATCTCCCCCTCCACAGCAATCTGTTTTATTTAACTCTATAATCTTTATACTTAGATTAGTGTCTGAGAAATCAGAAAATACATTTTGTTTAAAAGAATATATGAAAACTATGTAACCATTTGAGAGACACTAATAGAACCTTGTTCATGTTAGTATCATGCCAATTATTAGTAATTATTTATATTCTAATAATTTATATATATTAATACTAGCATTTATTAATATAATACATTGGCTATTATTGATGTGTTATATTAATATAATGTAAGGAGTTTGAGACACAAAAGTGCATATATATTATATTTCCTGATAAAAATATTATGCATGGAGAAAAGTAAGAAATGAAACAACTTAAAAGTTAAAACCATTTTCTCTTTGAGGTGTTTAAGAATATTTTTTTTCCCCTCCTGTATTAATCTTTAATTCTGCATTTCTATGAAGAGCATATGTTAAATTATATATACATGTTTTTCAGCTCATGGAGATATTTATAGTCTAGTGTAATCATGGACATCAACTAGGGAAAATATTTTAGAGTTTATGTATAAATATGCAACTTCCTATGCAAAGTGCTTTAATTTCAATCTGTGTAGCCCACATAAAATTTGAATTCTATAGGAAAATATATAGATGTATTGCATACTGTCATAAGATCAGATCAGATCAGTCATTCAGTCCTGTCCGACTCATTGCGACCCCATGAATCGCAGCACGCCAGACCTCCCTGTCCATCACCAACTCCTGGAGTTCACTGAGACTCACATCCATCGAGTCAGTGATGCCATCCAGCCTCTGTCGTCCCCTTCTTCTCCTGCCCCCAATCCCTCCCAGCATCAGAGACTTTTCCAATGAGTCAACTTTTCGCATGAGGTGGCCAAAGTACTGGAGTTTCAGCTTTAGCATCATTCCTTCCAAAGAAATCCCAGGGCTGATCTCCTTCAGAATGGACTGGTTGGATTTCCTCGCAGTCCAAGGGACTCTCAAGAGTCTTCTCCAACACCACAGTTCAAAAGCATCAATTCTTTGGTGCTCAGCCTTCTTCACAGTCCAACTCTCACATCCATACATGACCACAGGAAAAACCATAGCCTTGACTAGACGAACCTTTGTTGGCAAAGTAATAAGATACATGATAGTAAAGAAATAAGAAAATGCTTGCAAAATAGTTATCTTAATTTATTAAACTAATTGAATATAATTATTTAAGACTAATTCATATGCCTTTGTCAAATATTTGGAAAGAATGAAGTTTTTAGTTACTTTTATTCTTATATTAAATATCCATCTTATATTAATATGAAAACCATCCATATTTTTTACAAAAAACTGAGAATTTTAAAACATAAAACATGTTCTTTTCTCACTACACTAGGTGTTGTTACTCATACTCTTAGAAGAATATGTCCTTTGGTTGCTTATCTGAGAGCAATGATGATTTTGCTCCTCTGTCCCACTTTCTTGCAACATTTCTCTGACTCAGATATGAATTTCTGAACATTTTGGCTTCACATAAAGGCTTAGAGAGTGGCAATAATTTTAAAGTCATGCTCCCTTTCATCCCGTGACTTCTTATTCATTATTCATTTAATGAGAAAACAATCATTAGGCCCTATTATACTTTATGTATTTGGCAGATGTAAAACACCCCCCAACCGGTACCCTTGGCTTCCAAAGTACAGGCTTTAATTAACTGAGCAGCACCAGAAAAACTTACAAATACCATCTACAGGTATCCTTACACTGGGATCACACTCAGAGACATCTATCTGTTCATAATTCACATATGCAAATTGAGTCACCACTAGGAAATATACATCACCAATTTAAATACATTCTGTGAATGAGAAGTTTCTTAGATACCATCTAGCCCATGCAGGAAATAGCATCTGCAGTTTCTGAGTCAATTATCAGTTTACTTATTCGTTTCAGGATATAATATTGCCTAGTCAATTCAAACAATATTCAGGCACTGCTTGATATCACAATTGAGAACAACTGTTGAGACTAAATCTTTTATTCTCCTCAAACCTATTATTATCAGTGATTGCTGAAATGTGAACACTAACTCTTCCATCACATATTCATACCTGACCTCACCACACACACACATGCTTCCTTAGAATTGATCCAATCTTCTCTTTCTTTCCTAAACTTAAATTCATTGGTTTTGTCCCTGGAAACTATTATAACATAGTTAAGTTTCCCATATCCCTGAGCTCTAAACAAAGTCCCAGTGCCTGCCTTTCTGTCTTAACTGAAATCTAGCTTTCATTTCATGACTTCATGCTAACCTCCTTTGAGGTCCGTCCCATATACCTTTCACACTCGCTTCAAACTTTTTTTTTTTTATTAAAGTTAATTTTTATGAAAGTATTGATTTACAATGTTGTGTTAGTTTCTGCTACACAGAAAAGTGAATCATTTATATGTATATGTGTGTATATATATATATACTCACTTTTTTAGATTATTTTCTCATAGGGGTCATTATAGTATATTGAGTAGAGTTCCCTGTGCTATACATTGTGCCCTTGTTTAGTATATGTACAGTATTAATAGCATGTTTATATTAATCTGAATCTCCCCATTTTTCCCTCCACCTCCTTTTCCCTCATGGTAAGTGTAAGTTTGTTTTCTACATCTGTGACTCTATTTCTGCTTTGTAAATAAGATAATTTTCACCATTATTTAAAAATTTAGATTCCACACATAAGCTATATCATATGATATTGTCTTTCTCTGTCTGATTTACTTCACTCAGTGTGACAGTCTCTAGGTTCATCAATGTTTCTGCAAATGGTATTGTTTCCTTTTTTTATAATTGAGTAATATTCCAGTATATATATGTACCACATCTTCTTTATCCATTTCTCTATCAATGGACATTTAGGTTGCTTCCACGTCCTGGCTATTATAAACAGTGATTCAATGAACATGGGGATACATGTGACCTTTTGAATTATGGCTTTCTCCAGATATATGCTCAGGAGTGGCTTCTTTTAAAACATCGTGTTTCATTGTTTCATTGAAGTCTAAACAATTGTGTCAGTTTTACCCTAAACATCTTATTGTCATATTTACTTACTAACATTTGACCTTAGATAAAGACATATTCTTTAAAAACCTAATAACTGGTTCACAGCTCTTATCCATAATCTATGCACTTAATTTTAGGGATATTTTCAAAATGCATATTGACATTTTCAAAATTTCTAGCTTCTTAGCTCCTTGATGGGAGAAGGTAATGGCAATCCACCCCAGTACTCTTGCCTGGAAAATCCCATGGGCGGAGGAGCCTGGTAGGCTGCAGTCCATGCGGTCACAGAGAGTTGGACAGCACTGAGCGACTTAACTTTCACTTTTCACTTTCATGCATTGGAGAAGGAAATGGCAACCCACTCCAGTGCTCTTGCCTGGAGAATCCCAGGGACTGCAGAGCCTGATGGGTTGCCATCTATGGGGTTGCAGAGTCAGACACCGCTGAAGTGACTTAGCAGCAGCAGCAGTAGCAGCTCCTTGATGGTGAAGGAAATGCCAACCCACTCCAGTATTCTTGCCTGGAGAATCCCATGGCCAGAGGAGCCTGGCAGGCTACAGTCCATGGGGTCACAAGAGTCAGACATGACTTAGCTACTAAACCACCACCACCACTAGCTCCTTGATGTCCTTTTCTTTAAAGAGCTGTCCTCACTGCAGCCCACTAATCCCTGCTCACTTCTTGATGCATAGGGTTTTTTTATTTATTTTTTTTCTGTATACCTACTAAATGTTTTAGAGGAGCTATCTAGAGGAGCTATCCCACATTGAAGGTCAGGAAGGGCGGTGGTGAGGAGATACCTCTCATCCAAGTTAAGATCAGTGGCTGCACTTTGCTGGAGCAGCCGTGAAGAGATACCCCAAGCCCAAGGTAAGAGAAACCCAAGTAAGATGGTAGGTGTTGCAAGAGGGCATCAGAGGGTAGACACACTGAATCCATACTCACAGAAAACTAGTCAATCTAATCACACTAGGACCACAGCCTTGTCTAACTCAATGAAACTAAGCCATGGCTGTGGGGCAACCCAAGACAAGAGTGTCATGGTGGAGAGATCTGACAGAATGTGGTCCACTAGAGAAGGGAATACAAACCACTTCAGTATTCTTGCCTTGAGAACCCCATGAACAGTATGAAAAGGCAAAATGATAGGATACTGAAAGAACTCCCCAGGTCAGTAGGTGCCCAGTATGCTACTGGAGATCAGTGGAGAAATAACTCCAGAAAGAATGAAGGGATGAAGCCAAGGCAAAAACAATACCCACTTGTGGATGTGACTGGTGAGAGAAGCAAGGTCCGATGCTGTAAAGGGAAATACTGCATAGGAACCTGGAATGTCAGGTCCATGAATCAAGGCAAATTGGAAGTGGTCAAACAGGAGATGGCAAGAGTGAATGTAGACATTCTAGGAATCAGCAAACTGAAATGGACAGGAATGGGTGAATTTAACTCAGATGACCATTATATCTACTACTGCGCACAGGAATCCCTCAGAAGAAATGGAATAGCCATCATGGTCAACAAAAGAATCCAAAATGCAGTACTTGGATGCAATCTCAAAAATGACAGAATGATCTCTGTTAATTGCCAAGGCAAACCATTCAGTAT
>NW_011494818.1:1515246-1515881 GCF_000754665.1 Bison bison bison | reverse complement strand
AAACATCTATTTCTGCTTTATTGACTATGCCAAAGCCTTTGACTGTGTGGATCACAATAAACTGTGGAAAATTCTTCAAGAGATGGGAATACCAGACCACCTGACCTGCCTCTTAAGAAATCTGTTTGCAGGTCAGGAAGCAGCAGTTAAAACTGGACATGAAACAACAGACTGCTTCCAAATAGGAAAAGGAGTCTGTCAAGGCTGTATATTGTCACTCTGCGTATTTAACTTGTATGCAGAGTTCATCATGAGAAGCGCTGGGCTGGAAGAAACACAAGCTGGAATCAAGATTGCTGAGAGAATTATCAGTAACCTCAGATATGCAGATGACACCACCCTTATGGCAGAAAGTGAAGAGGAACTAAAAAGCCTCTTGAAAATGAAAGTGGAGAGTGAAAAAGTTGGCTTAAAGCTCAACATTCAGAAAATGAAGATCATGGCATCTGGTCCCATCACTTCATGGGAAATAGATGGGGAAACAGTGGAAACAGTGTCAGACTTTATTTTTCTGGGCTCCTAAATCACTGCATATGGTGACTGCAGCTATGAAATTAAAAGACGCTTACTCATTGAAAGGAAAGTTATGACCAACCTAGATAGCATATTCAAAAGCAGAGACATTACTTTGCCAA
>NW_011494818.1:1513860-1515146 GCF_000754665.1 Bison bison bison | reverse complement strand
ATGGTCAACAAAAGAATCCAAAATGCAGTACTTGGATGCAATCTCAAAAATGACAGAATGATCTCTGTTAATTGCCAAGGCAAACCATTCAGTATCACAGTAATCCAAGTCTATGCCCCAAACAGTAATGCTGAAGAAACTGAGGTTGAACGGTTCTATGAAGAACTACAAGACCTTTTAGAACCAACACCCAAACAAGATGTCCCTTTCATTATAGGGGACTGGAATGCAAAAGTAGGAAGTCAAGAAACACCTGGAGTAATAGGCAAATTTGGCCTTGGAATATGGAATGAAGCAGGGCAAAGACTAATAGAGTTTTGCCAAGAAAATACACTGGTCATAGCAAACACCTTCTTCCAACAACACAAGAGAAGACTCTATACATGGACATCACCAGATGGTCAACATGGAAATCAGATTGATTATATTCTTTGCAGCCAAAGATGGAGAAGCTCTATACAGTCAGCAAAAACAAGACCAGAAGCTGACTGTGTCTCAGATCATGAACTCCTTATTGCCAAATTCAGAGTGAAATTGAAGAAAGTAGGGAAAACCACTAGACCATTCAGTTATGACCTAAATCAAATCCCTTATGATTATACAGTGGAAGTGAGAAATAGATTTAAGGACTGACATCTGATAGAGTGCCTGCTGAACTATGGAATGAAGTTTGTGACATTGTACAGCAGACAGCGATCAAGACCATACCCATGGAAAAGAAACGCAAAAAAGCAAAATGGCTGTCTGGGGAGGCCTTAAAAATAAACAAATAGAAAAGAAGAGAAGTGAAAAGCAAAGGAGAAAAGGGAAGATATAAGCATCTGAATGCAGAGTTGCAAGGAATAGCAAGAAGAGATAAGAAAGCCTTCCTCAGGAATCAATGCAAAGAAATAGAGGAAAACAACAGAATGGGAAACACTAGATATCTCTTCAAGAAAATTAGAGATACTAAGGGAACATTTCATGCAAAAATGGGTTCGATAAAGGACAGAAATGTTATGGACCTAACAGAAGCAGAAGATATTAGGAAAAGGTGGTAAGAATACGCAGAAGAACTGTACAAAAAAGATTTCCACAACCCAGATAATCACTATGGTGTGATCACTGACCTAGAGCCAGACGTCCTTGAATGTGAAGTCAAGTGGGCCTTAGAAGGCACATCTACGAACAAAGCTAGTGGAGGTGATGGAACTCGAGTTGAGCTATTTCAAATCCTGAAAGATGATGCTGTGAAAGTGCTGCACTCAGTATGCCAGCAAATTTGGAAAACTCTGCAGTGGCCACAG
>NW_011494818.1:1508788-1513760 GCF_000754665.1 Bison bison bison | reverse complement strand
GAAACAGTGGAAACAGTGTCAGACTTTATTTTTCTGGGCTCCTAAATCACTGCATATGGTGACTGCAGCTATGAAATTAAAAGACGCTTACTCATTGAAAGGAAAGTTATGACCAACCTAGATAGCATATTCAAAAGCAGAGACATTACTTTGCCAACAAAGGTCCGTCTAGTCAAGGCTATGGTTTTTCCTATGGCCATGTATGGATGTGAGAGTTGGACTGTGAAGAAGGTTGAGCACCGAAGAATTGATGCTTTTGAACTGTGGTGTTGGAGAAGACTCTTGAGAGTCCCTTGGACTGCAAGGAGATCCAACCAGTCCATTCTGCAGGAGATCAGCCCTGGGATTTCTTTTTAAGGAATGATGCTGAAGATGAAGCTCCAGTACTTTGGCCATATCATGAGAAGTGTTGACTCATTGGACAAGACTCTGATGCTGAGAGAGATTGGGGGCATAAGGAGAAGGCGACGACAGAGGATGAGATGGCTGGATGGCATCACTGACTCGATGGAATGAGTCTGTGTGAACTCCGGGTTTAGTGATGGACAGCGAGGCCTGGTGTGCTGCGATTCATGGGGTCCCAAAGAGTCAGACATGACTGAGCGACTGAACTGAACTGAACTATATGTTTTACAGTTTGATCACAACTTCCTCTTTGTTTTTTTAATTTCCACTAAAGCAATTTTTTAAAACAATGAGTGTCAATGATTTTTAAATGCATAGATTTTAATTTATTTTTAAAATTCAATTTGTAAAATGAGGTATCCAATATGGCCAAAAAATATTATAAACAGTGTGTACAGAAACTTTGATGAGTAAAAATTTGGGAAAATCAGTAAAATAAATTAAAAATACCACACTCTAACTAAACTGCTATTACATTTTCTCTCTTAATGCATCTGGGATTTAGCTTCTACAAACTAAGAAATTGAAGTCTCTCAGTTGTGTCCAACTCTTTGCAACCCCAGGGGCTGTAGCCTACCAGGCTCCTCTGTCCATGGGATTTTCCAGGCAATAGTCCTGGAGTTGATTGCCATTTCCTTCTCCTGGAGATATTCCCAACCCAGGGATCAAGCCCGTTTCTCCGGCATTGTAGACAGATGCTTTACCGTCTGAGCCACCAGAGAATCTTCTAAATAATGTCATTTTTTTCTCCATCTTTACTGAGATATAAATGATATATAACATTTTGTAAGTTTAAAATTTACAAATGATGACGATGCATGTATGTATTGCAAAATGTTTACCACCATATGTTTATTTAACGCATCTATTGCCTGACATAATTACAATGTTTGTTGTAGTGGGAACATTAATATCTATTTTTTTAGCAATTTTCAAGTGTATATACAACAGAGTTAACTATATTCACCACACTGTGTCTTGTATTCTAACAACTTATTAAGCTTAAAACTAGAAGTTAATCTCTTTGACCAACATCTCCCAATTACTCCACCTCACCCACTGACAGCCAGTATTATACTTTCTGTTTCTGGAGTTTGCCTTTTTTTAGAGTTCATACACAGTGGCATCATATGGTATTTATCTTTCTCTATCTGACTTACTTCATTACTATTATTCTCAAAGTATCCATTTTTTGTTACAAATGTCAGGATTACCTTCTTTTTCTACTATTGTGTGTGTTTGTGTATAACATTTCCTATATCAGTTCATTCATAGATGGACACTTAGGTTGTTTCCATATCTTAGCTATTGTGAATAGTGCCACAATGAATATAAGACTGTAGATATAGTTTTGAGATCGTGATTTCATTTCTTTTTGATGTATATCCAGAAGTGTGTTTTCTGGGTCACATGGTAGTTGTAGTTTTAATTTTTTGAGGAACTTCCATTCTGTTTTTCAAAATGACTGTACCAACTTACTTCCCCTCAGGTGTGCATATGTTTCTTGTTTGCACATTTTCACATTGATAATAGTCATTCAAATGGGTGTGGTTTGATTTGCAATTTCAGGACGATTAGTGATGTTAAGCACCTTTGGCCATTTGAATACCCTCTTCAGAAAAATGTCTGCTCATGTTCTCTACCCATTTATAATCAGATCTTTTTTTTTTTTTCTTTAATTGAGTTGTGGGGGTATATATTTTGGATATTAACTCCTTATCTGATACATGGTTTGCAAATATTTTCGTCCATTATATTATATATATATATGTCATTTTATTTTTATTATTTCTTTTGCAATGCAGAACCTTTTTAGTTTGTAGTTTTCATTGTTTGTTTTGCTTTTGTTGCTTGTGCTTTAGTTGTATATAAAAAAATCATAGCTGAAATCAGGGCCAAGGAGCTTTTTCTCTATATTTTCTTCTAGGAGCTTTATGGTTTCAGGACTTATGTTTAAGTTTTTAACCCACATCAAGTTAATTTTCATGACTGGTATAGGGTTCGATGTCATTTCTTTCATATGGATACCATTTCCCCCACAATTTTACTGGAAAGACTATCCTGTCCCCAGTTGAGTATTCTTAATTCCTTTGTGAAATATGCATGGATTTATTTCTGGACTCTCTATTCTATTCCATTAATCCATGTCTTTTGTTTTTATGCCATTACCATACTCTTTTTTTTTTTTCAAGTTAGATTTTATTTTATTTTTTTTTTATTTTTTAATTTTTTAAAATTTTATTTTATTTTTAAACTTTACATAATTGTATTAGTTTTGCCAAATATCGAAATGAATCCGCCACAGGTATACATGTGTTCCCCATCCTGAACCCTCCTCCCTCCTCCCTCCCCATACCATCCCTCTGGGTCGTCCCAGTGCACTAGCCCCAAGCATCCAGTATCGTGCATCGAACCTGGACTGGCAACTCGTTTCTTACATGATATTTTACATGTTTCAATGTCATTGTCCCAAATCTTCCCACCCTCTCCCTCTCCCACAGAGTCCATAAGACTGTTCTATACGTCAGTGTCTCTTTTAATGTCTCGTACACAGGGTTATTGTTACCATCTTTCTAAATTCCATATATATGCATTAGTATACTGTATTTATGTTTTTCCTTCTGGCTTACTTCACTCTGTATAATAGGCTCCAGTTTCATCCACCTCATTAGAACTGATTCAAATTTATTCTTTTTAATGGCTGAGTAATACTCCATTGTGTATATGTACCACTGCTTTCTTATCCATTCATCTCTTGATGGACATCTAGGTTGCTTCCATGTCCTGGCTATTACAAATAGTGCTGGAATGAACATTGGGGTACACATGTCTCTTTCCCTTCTGGTTTCCTCAGTGTGTATGCCCAGCAGTGGGATTGCTGGATCATAAGGCAGTTCTATTTCCAGTTTTTTAAGGAATCTCCACACTGTTATCCATAGTGGCTGTACTAGTTTGCATTCCCACCAACAATGTAAGAGGGTTCCCTTTTCTCCACACCCTCTTCAGCATTTATTATTTGTAGACTTTTGGATCGCAGCCATTCTGACTGGTGTGAGATGGTACCTCATAGTGGTTTTGATTTGCATTTCTCTGATAATGAGTGATGTTGAGCATCTTTTCCTGTGTTTGTTAGCCATCTGTATGTCTTCTTTGGAGAAATGTCTGTTTAGTTCTTTGGCCCATTTTTTTGATTGGGTCGTTTATTTTTCTGGAGTTGAGCTGTAGGAGTTGTTTGTATAATTTTGAGATGAGTTGTTTGTCGGTTGCTTCATTTGCTATTATTTTCTCCCATTCTGAAGGCTGTCTTTTCACCTTGTTAATAGTTTCCTTTGATGTGCAGAAGCTTTTGAGGTTAATTAGGTCCCATTTGTTTATTTTTTATTTTATTTCCAATATTCTGGGAGGTGGGTCATAGAGGATCCTGCTGTGATGTATGTCAGAGAGTGTTTTGCCTATGTTCTACTCTAGGAGTTTTATAGTTTCTGGTCTTACGTTTAGATCTTTAATCCATTTTGAGTTTATTTTTGTGTATGGTGTTAGAAAGTGTTCTAGTTTCATTCTTTTACAAGTGGTTGACCAGATTTCACAGCACCATTGTTAAAGAGATTGTCTTTAATCCAGTGTATATTCTTGCCTCCTTTGTCAAAGATAAGGTGTCCATATGTGCCTGGATTTATCTCTGGGCTTTCTATTTTATTCCATTGATCAATATTTCTGTCTTTGTGCCAGTACCATACTGTCTTGATAACTGTGGCTTTGTAGTAGAGCCTGAAGTCAGGTAGGTTGATTCCTCCAGTTCCATTCTTCTTTCTCAAGATCGCTTTGGCTATTCGAGGTTTTTTGTATTTCCGTACAAATTGTGAAATTATTCGTTCTAGCTCTGTGAAGAACACTGTTGGTAGCTTGATAGGGATTGCATTGAATCTATAAATTGCTTTGGGTAGTATACTCATTTTCACTATATTGATTCTTCCAATCCATGAACATGGTATATTTCTCCATCTATTAGTGTCCTCTTTGATTTCTTTCACCAGTGTTTTATAGTTTTCTATATATAGGTCTTTAGTTTCTTTAGGGAGATATATTCTGAAGTATTTGATTCTTTCCGTTGCAATGGTGAATGGAATTGTTTCCTTAATTTCTCTTTCTGTTTTCTCATTATTAGTGTATAGGAATGCAAGGGATTTCTGTGTGTTGATTTTATATTCTGCAACTTTGCTATAGTCATTGATTATTTCTAGTAATTTTCTGGTGGAGTCTTTAGGGTTTTCTATGTAGAGGATCATGTCATCTGCAAATAGTGAGAGTTTTACTTCTTCTTTTCCAATTTGGATTCCTTTTATTTCTTTTTCTGCTCTGATTGCTGTGGCCAAAACTTCCAAAACTATGTTGAATAGTAATGGTGAAAGTGGGCACCCTTGTCTTGTTCCTGACTTTAGAGGAAATGCTTTCAATTTTTCACCATTGAGGATAATGTTTGCTGTGGGTTTGTCATATACAGCTTTTATTATGTTGAGGTATGTTCCTTCTATTCCTGCTTTCTGGAGAGTTTTTATCATAAATGGGT
>NW_011494818.1:1500655-1507886 GCF_000754665.1 Bison bison bison | reverse complement strand
TCTTCCTTTTCTAGTTGCTTTAGGTGTAGAGTTAGGTTATTTATTTGACTTTTTTCTTTTTTCTTGAGGTGTGCCTGTATTGCTATGAACTTTCCCCTTAGGACTGCTTTTACCGTGTCCCACAGGTTCTGGGTTGTTGTGTTTTCATTTTCATTCATTTCTATGCAAATTTTGATTTCTTTTTTGATTTCTTCTGTGATTTGTTGGTTATTCAGCAGCGTGTTGTTCAGCCTCCATATGTTGGAATTTTTAATCGTTTTTCTCCTGTAATTGAGATCTAATCTTACTGCATTGTGGTCAGAAAAAATGCTTGGAATGATTTCTGTTTTTTTGAATTTACCAAGGCTAGCTTTATGGCCCAGGATGTGATCTATCCTGGAGAAGGTTCCATGTGCGCCTGAGAAAAAGGTGAAATTCATTGTTTTGGGATGAAATGTCCTATAGATATCAATTAGGTCTAACTGGTCTATTGTATCATTTAAAGTTTGTGTTTTCTTGTTAATTTTCTGTTTAGTTGATCTATCCGTAGGTGTAAGTGGGGTATTAAAGTCTCCCACTATTATTGTGTTATTGTTAATTTCTCCTTTCATACTTGTTAGCATTTGTCTTACGTACTGTGGTGCTCCCGTGTTGGGTGCATATATATTTATAATTGTTATATCTTCTTCTTGGATTGATCCTTTGATCATTATGTAGTGACCTTCTTTGCCTCTTTTCACAGCCTTTGTTTTAAAGTCTATTTTATCTGATATGAGTATTGCTACTCCTGCTTTCTTTTGGTCCCTATTTGCATGGAAAATCTTTTTCCAGACCTTCACTTTCAGTCTGTATGTGCCCCCTCTTTTGAGGTGGGTCTCTTGTAGACAACATATGTAGGGGTCTTGTTTTTGTATCCATTCAGCCAGTCTTTGTCTTTTGGTTGGGGCATTCAACCCATTTACGTTTAAGGTAATTACTGATGAGTATGATCCCGTTGCCATTTACTTTATTGTTTTGGGTTCGAGTTTATACACTGTTTTTGTGTTTCCTGTCTAGAGAATATCCTTTAGTATTTGTTGGAGAGCTGGTTTGGTGGTGCAGAATTCTCTCAGCTTTTGCTTGTCTGAAAAGCTTTTGATTGCGGTAGATGTGTACTATAGTTTGAAATCAAGAAATGTGATATCTCCAGTGTTGCATTTTTTTCTCAAGATTGCTTTAATTATTGAGAGGCTTTTGTCAGTCCCTTCAAACTTTAGAATTTGTTTGTTATATTTCTGTGGAAAGTGTCATTGAATATTTTAAAGGACTTGCACTGAATTGTAAACTGCTTTGTGTAGAAAGGACTTTTTAACAATATCAATTCTTTTGATTAATGAACATAGGACTTCTTCAATTTAATTTGTCATATGAATTTTTTTTTATCAAAATCATATAGCTGTCTTTCAGTTCCTTGGCTAAATTTCTTTAGATCTTAGATAAAAGGGATATTACATAACAAAATAAGTCCTGGGTGAAAATTCAGCTACATATCACCCTCAAAATTCCTACATACCTCATAAAAATTGAAACAAGAATATTAAGAAAAATTAGTGAGTTTGGAGAATTATAGATGTGTATTGTTATAAAGGCTTCCCAGTGGACTACTGGTAAATTATCCACCTGTTAAAGCATGAAACATTAAGAGAGGTGGATTTGATCCCTGGGTAGGGTAGATCCTCTGGAGGAGGGCATGACAACCCACTCCAGTATTATTTCCTGGAGAATCCCATGGACAGAAGATCCTGGTGGGCTACAATCCACGGGTTTGCAAAGAGTTGGACATGACTGAGGCAACTTAGAGTGTGCTGTCACAAAACTAAAGCCGTGTGTGTGTGTGTGTGTGTGTGCACGCACACATGAGTGAGCTTAAGAATTATATACATACACATATACATTTAAATTTCTCTGTTCATGTGTATGTGTATGTGTGTGTATGTCCACTATTTCAAAAATAGTGCTCATCTTTGGCATTAAGAGAGATGAGGGCAGAGAACAGATCACTGGATTTATCTCAAGGATGTTGTTTATTAGATCAACCCTAGTGCCTAAAATTGGGTGTAAAGTAGTCTAATTAGTGTGAGTTATGGAGAGAATAGAGAGTAAAGAAATACAGATAGACTGTATACATTTCTGTCTCATGAAAATTTTCTGTAAAGAGGAGCAGATAAATGGAGCTGCAACCGAAATGAAGATTTTTTAAAGATAAATGTTTGATACATATAAATACTAATTGGGATGATGCAGTAGATAGAAGAAACTGATGTGGTAAAGCAAGATAGTTATAGATGTGATACCCTCAAGAATTTATGAGAGAATAGCATCTAGAATATCAAAAATGCCTTAATCTTTTAATTCCAGCCAGAATTCTTCTTCACTTGCTAGAGACAAATGCACAGAATTGATCTAAAGATGAAGTGGGTTCCTTTTAACAAAAATAGATTATTAAGTGAAAGTGGTGAGGGCCTAGAGCTTTGAGAGAAGAAGGTATTAAATAGTCCTCTTGGAAGATAATACTGAAGGTTTTGGTAAGGTGCTGTACCAAATATCCTAAAATCTGGTGACTTGCACAAAACAGATTAAAAACTTGTGTGGGTTATTCTTTTTTTTTTTTTAAACTCTGTAATTTTCCTGGCAGGTGAGGGGACTCTTGTGCTTGTAAACATTCAGAACCTGAGCTAGAAGTGCAGGTCCACCACCATCAACCCTGCCAGAACACATAAAATAAAAGCCTAAAGTTTACTTCATCATATTTCACTATTTAAAATTGACATGTGATTATCTCCAGCAAAGAATGCCCTCCAACATAATCTAAGAAGTATGTCACCACTTAAAACTTTAGGAAAGGGACTTTTAATACTTTAGGAAGTATACTCTAGGAAGACACAAGGATTTATAAATGAGAGTTAGTTGCTTATGTCAGAAAGTACATCAGAAAGAAAACTTATTAAGGAAAACATTAAGAATATAAAGTCATATAGGGGGTCCTTTTGAGCATGATAATCATAAACTGAGTCAGCTTATGTTCTTCAACTGCTCTCTTAATACTTTATTGAAGAGCAAATATAGACCAGGGAATGTTATGAGCACTAAAGACAGTACAATAAATAATTCATATAATCTTTTATTTCATGGAGCCATTTACTTCCAGTGGGTAAAACATGTTGTACATAATATACAGCCAAACAACAAATGTATCAGAAAATAATAAGCATAATGAAAGAGATTAAATGGAAGAAATTCTGTTTGCTGAGAGAGTACTTACAGTGAGACTTGAAAGAAGGAAAAAAAAAAAAGATGCCAGTTGTGGAATCATAAGGTAGCAAGCAGTGTATTCCTGTAAGTGAACCATTTGACACAAAGACATAAATGAGAAATAACTGTATTAAAAGAAAATAAACCAAAAAAAAAAAGGGGGGGGTGGTTGGCTAAGACATTAAATCAAGTGCATTGGGGGAAGAATGATGGGACTAAAATTGCACATGTAATTGGAAACAAAACATGTAAGAATTTAAAGATTGAGTGAAAGGTTGGATTTTTAAGTGAAAAGTAAAGTTGTTTTGTAAATTATTGTTTGCATGATGTGATCCAATTTTACTTTAAAAACGTATCCAATATTAGAGTTTTTTAAAAGTAAAGAGAAGGGCTCAACCATTCACTCATTTTTATAGGTCACCTCTCCCACCAAAACTTGAAAACATGTATAAAATATCTGTATACAAGTATTTATAGTGATATCACTATTCTGATAGCTTTGATCTGGAAACAACTCAAATGTCTATCAGTAGGTAGTGAAAGTGTTATTTTCTCAGTCATGTCTGACTCTTTGTTACCCCATGGACTGTAGCTTGTCAGGCTCCTCTGTCCATGGAATTCTCCAGGCAAGAATAATGGAGTGGGTAACCATTCCCTTCTCCAAGGGATCTTCCAGACTCAGGGATTGAATCCAGGTTTCCTGCATTACAGGTAGATTCTTTACCATATGAGTCACCAGAAAAGCCCCAAGTGTTGTATGTGTATGTGTATGTGTATGTGTATGTCAGACCCATTTCGACCCTTCGAGGTAACCCACAAGGCTACACTGTTCATAGTATTTTTCAGGCAAGAATACTGGAGTATAAGTAAGTAGATGGATAGGCAAATTGTAGTGTATTTGTCATAATACTCAGTAATAAAAAGTTATATTATGGTATACATACAAACTACCTCAAACTCAAAAATGCTAAATTCTGATTTAAAAGAGTACATAGTGTTTAATTCAGTTTCATGAAATTCTCAACATATGATGTCTAATTTATGGTAATAGAAAGAAGGTCAGGTATTAACTAGGTCTGCACTGTAAAAAGGAACAAATGAGCATTTTGAGTTGAAAGTATTCCCTATCTTATTTGTAGTGTGGATTACATAGGGTTATATATTCATCAAAATTCACCAAACTTTGCACTTTAAAATATGCATTTCATTGTAGCTAAATTATATCTCATTAGAGGTTTGTTTGTTTGTTTGTTTTGCTTTTGCTGTAAATGAAAAGGGTCAAGGGAATTAATTATGACTGAAAGCTCATTTCTTTTTTTATTGAAATATAGTTGATTTGCAATATGTATTGATTTCAGCAGATGCCACAGTGGTAAAGAGTCCACCTGCCAATGCAGGAGATAGAAGAGATGTGGGTTTGATTCCTGGGTCAGGAAGATTCCTTGGAGTAGAAAATAGCAACCCATTCCAGTATTCCTGAATGAAAAATTTCATAGACAGAAGAGTCTGGTGGGCTACAGTTCATGGAGGCGGGGGCAGGGAGGGGGGGGCGGGGAGGCCGGGGGAAGTCAGACACAACTGAGCACTAACATTTTTTGGTTTTAGGTGTAAAATATAGTGACTCAATATTTTTATAGGCTATACTGCTATACTCCTTTTAAAGTTATAAAATATTAGCTGAATTCTCTTTGCTCTACATTATATTCTTGTATCATATTTATTTTCTACCTAGTAGTTTGAGAGTCAATTCCTTTGCAGGTTGATCAGAAGTTCGGGGTCCCAGAGGGGACAAGGGTCTGGGGTTCTTGAGGAGGAGGAAAGGCCAAACTTTTTTTTGTTTGTTTGTTTCCCCTCTACATTACTCAGTCTTAGTCACATAAAATGGTTTTATTCTTTAAGTCCTGAACTGATGTTTACACAACAAACAACTCAGTTTAAACTCTGTACTAGGTATTATATAACAACAATGTATCCTGCTTGAGGACAAGTTCTCCTTTCTGAAAACCCTCTGACTAATCTAAATATTTTAGAATGTATATTATTGGAGTGGTCTGGTATGATCTTTCTATTGTTAAATTCTAATCCTGTAAATTCTCCAAGCCAGGCTTCAGCAACACGTGAACCATGAAATTCCAGATGTTCAAGCTGGTTTTAGAAAAGGCAGAGAAACCAGATATCAGATTGCCAACATCTGCTGGGTCATCAAAAGAGCAAGAGAGTTGCAGGGAAAAAAAAAAATCTATTTCTGCTTTATTGACTATGCCAAAGCCTTTGACTGTGTGGATCACAATAAACTGTGGAAAATTCTGAAGGAGATGGGAATACCAGACCTCCTAACCTGCCTCTTGAGAAACCTACATGCAGGTCAGGAAGCAAGAGTTAGAACTGGACATGGAACAACAGACTGGTCCCAAATAGGAAAAGGAGCATAGGCTGTATATTGTCACCCTGCTTACTTAACTTATATGAAGAGTATATCATGAGAAACGCTGGACTGGAGGAAGCACAAGCTGGAATCAAGATTACTGGGAGAAAAATCAATAACCTCAGATATGCAGATGACACCACCCTTATGGCAGAAAGTGAAGAAGAACCAAAGAGTCTCGATGAAAGTGAAAGAGGAGACTGAAAGAGTTGGCGTAAAGCTCAACATTCAGAAAACTAGGATCATGGCATCCGGTCCCATCACTTCATGGCAAATAGATGGGGAAACAGTGGCTGACTTTATTTTTCTGGGCTCCAAAATCACTGCAGATGGTGACTTCAGCCATGAAATTGAAAGATGCTTACTCCTTGGATGGAAATTTAGGACCACCCTGGACAGCATATTAAAAAGCAGAGACATTACTTTGTCAGCAAAGGTTCGTCTAGTCAAGACTATGGTTTTTCCAGTAGTCATGTATGGATGTGACAGTTGGACTATAAAGAAAGCTGAGCACCAAAGAATGGATGCTTTTGAACTGCAGTGTTCGAGAAGACTCTTGAGAGTCCCTTGGACTGCAAGGAGATCCAACCAGTCCATTCTGAAGGACTGGTAGGACTGATGTTGAAGCTGAAACTCTAATACTTTGGCCACCTGATGTGAAGAGCTGACTCATTTGAAAAGTCCTTGATGTTGGGAAAGATTGAAGGCAGGAGAAGAAGGGGATGACAGAGAATGAGATAGTTGGATGGCATCACCAACTTAATGGACAAAAGTTTGGATAAACTCTCGGAGTTAGTGATGGACAGGGAGGCCTGACATGCTGCAGTTCATGGGGTCACAAAGAGTCAGACATGACTGAGCGACTGAATTGAACTGAACTGAATCCTGTTATCCTAAAATGTAAATTGTGGGAGTGGGTCTAGTAAAATTTTTACAACCTTGAGACATTCTTTTTATGAATTGTAATAGCAAGTTTTAAAAAAGTATAGAAATCCCTTGCCAACACTAGCAATGGGGGCACTCTCTGTTCCTCTTTTGACGTCTATTTCAGAAGCTTTCTCTGTCCCTGTTTCATACTTTATTAAAACTTCGCTACTCAAAAGCTCTTGAGTGATCAAACCTGGTCCCTGGTCCCAATGTTAAATCTTATTCAGAAATCACAGACCCAACATTGTTTGCCCTAAGCTATCAGTAGTTTGTATCTCTTAATCCTTTTCCCCTGTCTTGCCCCACCTCCTACTATTCCCCTCAACAGTACTCACTAGTTTCTTCTCTGTATCTATGAATCAATTTTGCTTATTATATTATTTGTTGTATTTTTTAGGTTCCTGAATTAAGTGAAAACATACACTATTTGTCTTTCTATCTCTAATTTTGCTAACAATAATACCCTCCAGGTCATCCATGTTGCTGCAAATGACAGAATTTTATTCCTTTTTGTAGCTGAACAGTTTTCTGTTGTGTGTATGTGTGTGTCTATATCTCACATCTTCTTTTACCATTTCGTTTTTAGTGGACACTTAGTTTACTTCCATA
>NW_011494818.1:1494147-1500555 GCF_000754665.1 Bison bison bison | reverse complement strand
TCCATACTATGACTAACTATTGAATCAAACTGGGGTTTCCTGCATTGCAGGCAGATTCTTTACCAACTGAACTATCAGGGAAGCCCACCTACTGAAGAGCCTATCTTTTATGAATTGCATAATTTTGCCTCCTTTCTGTAAATTAATTGACTACATGGGCATGTGTTTACTTCTGGGCTCTCTATTCTGTCCCATTGATCTACGTGTCTGTTTTTGTGCTTGTACCATACTGTTTTGATGTTTATAACTTTGTAGTATTGTCTGGAATCAAAGAGCATAATACTTCCAGCTTTTGTTTCTCTCAATATTAGTTTGGCTATTCAAGGTCTTTTATGATTCTATGAAAAAACTTTAAACATCCTCAGAGCATGTGGAGCAAGAGGAGCCCTTATTTATTGATGATGTGAATGAAAAAAAAAATGATATTGCTACTTTGAAAGACATTTTAACATTTTTTTTTTCACACCACTAAGCATATTCTCAACATGCAAATAAGCAATCATGCTGCTTGGTATTTTCCCATAAAAGTTCTTAACATATGTCCACACAAAAACTTTCACACAGATACTTATGACAGTTTTATTCATTACTGTAAAACTTTGAAAGCAACCAAGATATCCTTCATTAAGTGAAGTCATAAGTGAATTGTGAAGCATCAACACAGTGAAACATTTTTCAGTGTTGAGAAGAAATGAGCTACCAGGCAAAGACAAGACATGAAAGAAACTTAAATGTATATTACTAGGTAAAGAAGTCAATCTGAAAAAACTACCCACTGTATGACTCCTACATTATGGAAAAGGAAAACTATGGAAAGAGTAAAAAGATCAATGGCTGCCAGAGTTTGGGGATGGGTGGGTTGTGGAAGGATAAGTAGGCAGAACACAGAGGATTTTTAGGGTAGTGAAAATATTGTATATTACTATATAATGGTAGATACATTCCATTTAAACATTTGTTCAAACCCATAGAATGTGTAACACTAAGAATGGATACTAATGTAAAATTATGGACTTTGAGTGACAATGATATGTCCATGTAGGTTCATCAGTTGTAACAAATGTACCATTCTGGTGGGAGATGTTGATAATGGAGGCGACTCTACATGTCTCATAAATGTGATTTTGTTATTTAGTTCCTAAGTCACGTACAAATGCAGACAAGCTCTAAGCCACCAGGGAAGCTTAGCTTCTTAGTTTTCCATGTAGTAATTTTTCAACCTTTAGTGTCCAGAGATATGCTGTGTTTTTAATTTTCAGATCTATAAAGTATAATTTTGGTTTGTTTGCTTTTTAAGATACAACACAAGTAATATGCTAGGTAATAAAATAATAAAGAAACAAATAAATAAATGATTAATTCAATCAGCTTATACAGTTAAACACAGCCTTTCTTCCTGATTGTAACATGTCTTTTTTTCTCCTAAATTTCTTGACTCAATTAATTTACATATATATGTACATGTGTATAAGTATGTGTGTAGATTGTCAAATTGCAATTTTTAACTATCATAATTCTACCAAGAAGCAAGAACATTCTTATCTTTTGAACATATTCTTATTGATTTTTCCCATCATCTATACCTATTTTAGATGGCAAATGATAAATAAATGAACCTATTTTAGATAAACTATCTTTAAATTATTTCATTTAGACAAACTCTACCTCCTCCAGTCACATGCTACTGTTTGTGATTTTAAGCTCATGCAGCTTGCTATACCACAGGCCAATGAATCAAGAGACAAGATGTTGAGGCAAGGAATGGATACTTTATTCAGAAAGTCAGCAGACCAAGAATATGGTGGCCTAGAGCCCTAAAAATAACATCCTACCCGAGTTAGAATTCAGGCTGTCTTCTATATGAAAAGTAGGGTGGGAGTGTGGTTGGTTGTTGAAAACTTCCTAATTCCAGCCAGACTCTAGAGTGGTTGTGTTTATCATTTGTTCTTGCAGTTGTCCATGTAGGTCTGGTCATAATGTTTCTGTAAGCCACCAACAAGACAGATGTTATTCTGTTCTGCAGTCTTTTCATCTCCTCAAGCTCAGTTGTAAAGGACAAAATAATAACTGAAATAAATTTTTTACATAAAATAAAATGCACATATCTCCCTTTAATCTATTAGCTTTTTTAAGGACAAGCTAACTCCGCTGGAAGTAAAGCATTAGAAATTTTAATATACTACTGTGTTCTTTCAAAAAGGGACTGAAAAGTGTGAGCAATGCTCTATCTCTCCTAGCAATTTCTAACTCTTATAAAAAGAAAGGGTAAAAGATAAGTAAGATGTTTGGCATGGTAGATTTTAAAAATAAAATAAAACTTCTACTTAATTTATGGATAAAGGATTTTTAAAGTATGTTACTCCTTATTTTCTCAGATATATGATATTTGACAAAACTAATACAATTATGTAAAGTTTAAAAATAAAATAAAATTAAAAAAATATTCAAAGCAGTTTCAATAACTCAGATGTCAAGAAACTGCTAAAATTATTTATTAACATTCCATTTCACTAAGTACAAACATATTGAATTCTTAACATGGAGAACAATTCTCTGAATAACCTGATTAGTGCCCAACTCTCTAGTTTAAACTAATCTCCTCAAATTATTTCCTAAACCCTAGGACATTTATATAGGTTGCTACTTCTATGAAGAAGCCTTAAAAATATTTTTTCACACTGTTAATTCCTACTCTTTCTTCAGATCTCACATCAGTTGTCACTTCCTCAAGGAAGTAATTCCAACTTACCTTCATAAGAATACGTCTCATCATACATTGGCATAACTGATTAATGAAGGTCTCCACTAAATTATCAATTTGGAGAACAAGTTTTTTATTTATTTATTTTTGTCTCCACATCATTATCAACTAATAGATATTTGGCAATTATAAACATTTCTATGACTATCACATGATCAAACAACACAAAAAATCGCACATCACAAGTCAGGCAATATCTCTCATAGCTCATCTATATAAACTTATATTAGAACAGAGATGGCCATATTATAAAGGTTTTGAGTGACAAACCTAGATAGTGTATTAAAATTAGGGAAATAACTTTTCAAACAAATGTCTGTATAGTCAAAGCTATTTTTCCAGTAGTCATGTTCTCATGTGAGAGTTGGACCATAAAGAAGGCTGAGCATCAAAGAATTGATGCTTTCAAGCTATGATGCTGGAGAAGACTGTTGAGAGTCCCTTGGACAGCAAGGAGATAAGACCAGTCAATCCTAAAGGTAATCAATCCTGAATATTCATTGGAAGAACTGATACTGAAGCTGAAGATCCAGTATTTTGGCCACCTGGTGTGAACAACCAACACATTGAAAAAGATCCTGATGCTGAGAAACATTGAAGGAAGGAGGAGAAGGGGCTAACAGAGGGTGAGATGGTTGGATGACATCACTACTCAATGGACATGAGTTTGGATAAACTCTGGAAAATAGAGAAGGACAGGGAAGCCTAGTGTGCTTTGGTCCATGGGGGCACAAAGAGTTGGACATGACTGAATGAACAGCAACACCAATTAAAAAAAAACAAAAACAAAAACAAGGGTCAGGTGATAAGTGAATACAGGCTTAAGTAAAAGAAGAGCTAAGATGAAAGTGAACAGATGTAAAATTACAGTAATTATATAAACTGATAAGTGAAGGAAATAAATTAACAGCACTACAGATTTTACACAGTTTATTATCACCATTTAAAATCATTGAAAAAGTGTATTTTTGAATTTATTATTTTATCAAAAGCTCTGTGTGATATAATTTTGAGTCACAAATATCTAGAAATAGAACAATAACTAAATTATAAAAGCACTGAGAGAAAATTTCAAGACCTTGACCCAATTCAAAAGGAAGTAGAGTACTAAGACTTTTTAAATCATCTTACTTTACTTATCCAAGGAGAGAATATAAGGAAATAGATGGAAGTGAAATTTGGAATTGCCTTCTCAGTTTTCTTCTGCTTCTAAACTTCTAATTTCCTAGTGGTAGTTTTCGGGTTACTGAAAAAAAAATTCCATAAAAATAAATTTTTGTATCCATGGAAACCTTTTCATGAGTTTGTTTGGGACCTGAATGTGACTGTCTATATTTTTGGTAGAGGATGAACTCTGCTACCTGTAAAAGCAATATTAAAAGTACCCTAGGGATAACTAAATAGAATGAGTGATCATTTTGTGGTGTGATTACAGATATTAGTCTTTTAGCTGAAAATAACCATGTGTTATAGGAAGAAGAAAAATGTGCACTCAAATAATCAGTAGCTTTGGGAAAAAAGTACACCAATATTTGAAAGCCAGTGTGTACACCTGATGCATCATGCCAAGTGAAATGTATTTTTCTCATATTATTACCATTTTTACTTATTCAGTGCTTTCTTGGTGATTCACACAGTTTTAAATATCTGTTATAACTTATAAATTACATTTATTAAATATGTACTGTGTCATGGTGTGCTTTATTTTATGCAATATAAGTGATATAACATGAAAATTTTATTTTCAATAAACTAGGATCTAAAGTGGATATGCATATGTAGACATACATATATGCATTAGGAAAATCTACATTTCAAATTTTAGTATTACATAGGAACTTGTAACATTTAACCATGCAAGGTAAATTTGACATGATAAAGTACGAGATGGCAAGAGTGAACATCAACATCTTAGAAATCAGTGAACTAAAATGGATAGAAACATGATAATTTAATTCAGATGGCCACTATATCTTCTCCTGTGGGGAAGGATCCTTTAGAAGAAATGGAGTAGCCCACATAGTCTATAAAGAGTTTAAAATGTAATTCTTAAGTGCAAGCTCAAAAATAACAGAATGATCCCAGCTGGTTTCTAAGGCAAACTATTCAACATCAAAATAATCCAAGTTTATGACCCACCTCATTTGGAAAACTCAGCAGTGGCCACAGGACTGGAAAAGGTCAGTTTTGTTTCAAATCCAAAAGAAACAATGCCAAAGAATGCTTGAACTACTGCACATTGTACTAATCTCACACGCTAGTAAAGTAGTGCTCAAAATTCTCCAAGCCAGGCTTCAGTAATATGTGAACCGTGAACTTCCAGATGTTCAAGCTGGTTTTAGAAAAGGCAGAGGAACCAGAGATCAAGTTGCCAACATCTGCTGGATCATGGAAAAAGCAAGAGAGTTCCAGAAAAACATCTATTTCTGCTTTATTGACTATGCCAAAGCCTTTGACTGTGTGGATCACAATAAACTGTGGAAAATACTGAAAGAGATGGGAATACCAGACCACCTGCCCTGCTTCCTGAGAAGTCTGTATGCAGGTCAGGAAACAACAGTTAGAACTGGACAGGGAGAACAGACTGGTTCCAAATAGGAAAAGTAATATGTTAAGGCTGTATATTGTCACCCTGCTTATTTAACTTCTATGCAGAGTACATCATGAGAAACACTGGGCTGGAGAAAGCACAAAGTGGAATCAAGATTGCCGGGAGAAATATCAATAACCTCAGATATGCAAATGACACCACCCTTATGGCAGAAAGTGAAGAACTAAAGAGCGTCTTGATGAAAGTGAAAGAGGTGAGTGAAAAAGTTAGCTTAAAGCTCAACATGCAGAAAACTAGGATTATGGCATCCAGTACCATCAGTTCAGTTCAGTTCAGTTCAGTCACTCAGTCGTGTCTGAATCTTTACAATACCATGAACCACAGCACGTCAGGCCTCCCTGTCCATCAACAACTCCCGGAGTTTACCCAAACTCATGCCTATCGAGTCAGTGATGCCAATCCAGCCATCTCATCCTCTGTCATCCAGTTCTCCTCCTGCCCCCAATCCTTCCCAGCATCAGGGTCTTTTCCAATGAGTCAAATATTCGCATGAAGTGGCCAAAGTATTGGAGTTTCAGGTTCAACATCAGTCCTTCCAATGAACACCCAGGACTGATCTCCTTTAGGATGGACTGGTTGGATCTCCTTGCAGTCTAAAGGACTCTCAAGAGACTTCTCCAACACCAAGTTCAAAACCATCAGTTCTTCGGTGCTCAGCTCTCTTCACAGTCCAACTCTCACATTGATACACGAATACTGGAAAAACCATAGCCTTGACTAGACAGACCTTTGTTGACAAAGTAATGTCTCTGCTTTTTAATATGCTATCTAGGTTGGTCATAACTTTCCTTCCAAGGAGTAAGCGTCTTTTAATTTCATGGCTGAAGTCACCATCTGCAGTGACTTTGAAGCCCCCCAAAATAAAGTCTGACCCTGTTCCAATGTTTCCCCATCTATGTCCCATGAAGTGGTGGGAACAGATGCCATGATCTTAGTTTTCTGAATGTTGAGCTTTAAGCCAACTTTTCCACTCTCTTCTTTCACTTTCATCAAGAGGCTTTTGAGTTCCTCTTCACTTTCTGCCATAAGGGTGGTG
>NW_011494818.1:1480639-1493743 GCF_000754665.1 Bison bison bison | reverse complement strand
TTATACATGTTTCAATGCCATTCTCCCAAATCATCCCACCCTCTCCCTCTCCCACAGAGTCCAAAAGACTGTTCTATACATCAGTGTCTCTTTTGCATGTCCAGTTCTAATTGTTGCTTCCTGACTTGCATACAGGCTTCTCAAGAGACAGATCACGTGGTCTGGTATTTCCATCTCTTTCAGAATTTTCCACAGTTTATAGTGATCCACACACTTCATGGAAAATAGATGGGGAGACAGTGGAAACAGTGGCTGACTTTATTTTTCTGGGCTCCAAAGTCACTGCAGATGGTCATTGCAGCCATGAAATTAAAAGATGCTTGCTCCTTGGAAGGAAAGTTATGACCAACCTAGACAGCATATTAAAAAGCAGAGACATTACTTTACCAACAAAAGTCCATCTAGTCAAGGCTATGGTTTTTCCAGTAGTCATGTATGGATGTGAGAGTTGGACTATAAAGAAAGCTGAGCACTGAAGTACTGATGCTTTTGAACTGTGTTGTTGGAGAAGACTCTTGAGGGTCCCTTAGACTGCAAGGAGATCCAACCAGTCCATCCTAAAGGAGATCAATCCTGGGTGTTAATTGGAGGGACTGATGTTGAAGCTGAAACTCCAATTCTTTGGCCACCTAATGCAAAGAGCGGACTCATTTGAAAAGACCCTGATGCTGCAAAAGATTGAGGACTGGAGGAGAAGGGGACAACAGAGGATGAGATGGTTAGATGGCATCACGGACACAATGAATATGGGTTTGGGTGGAGTCCAGGAGTTGGTGATGGACAGGGAGGCCTGGCTTGCTTTGTTTCATGGGGTCGTAAAGAGCCGGACATGACTGAACGACTAAACTGAATTGACATGATGCCGCAACTATTAACACCAAAGAAGCTAAAGATGACTAGTTCTATAAAGACCTACAATACCTTCTAGAACTATTAACAGCACCAGAAAAAGATGTCCTTTTCACCATAGGATATTGGAATGCAAAAGAAGGAAGTCAAGAAACACCCAGAAAAACAGGCAAGTTTGGCATACAGTAAAAAATGAAGCACTGCAAAGACTAATAGTGTTTTGTCAAGAGAACATGCTGGACACAAAAAACACCTTTTTCCAATAATAGAGGAGATGACTCTACATATGAACATCACCTGATGGTCAATATATAAATCAGTTGATTATGTTCTAAGCAGCCAAAGATGGAGAAGCTCTATATAGACAGCGAAAACAAGACCTGGAAGTGACTATGGCTCAGATCATGAGCTCCTTATTACAAGATTCAGTCTTAAACTGAAGAAAGTAGGGAAAACCATTAGGAAACTCAGGGATGACTGAAAGCAAAACACAAATGATTACACACTGGAAGTAACAAATAAACTCAAAGGATTACATCTTGTAAACTGAGTGCCTGAAGAACTATGGACAGAGGTTCCTAACATTGTACCAGAGGCAATAACCAAGACCATCCCAAAGAAAAAGAAATACAAAAAGCAAAGCAGCTATCTGGTGGAATTTTACAAACATCTGAGGCAGAAAGAGAAGTGAAAGACAAGGGAAAAAAGAAAAATATATATATATATGTATGTACACCCAACTGAATGCAGAATTTCAGAGATTAGCAAGGAATATAACAGAGCCTTCTTAAGTAAATGACACAAATAAATAGAGGAAAACAATAGGATGGGAAAGACTAGAGATTGCTTCAAGCAAACTGGAGATATCAAGGGAACATATGCAAAGATGGGCACAATAAATGACAGAAACAACAAGGATCTAACAGAAGAAGAAGAGACTAAAAAGAGGTGGCAAAAATACACAGAAGAATCACACAAAAAAAGCACTTAATCACCCAGAAAACTCCAATAGTGTGGTCATTCATCTGCAGTAAGACATCCTGCAGTGTGAAGTCAACTGGGCCTTTGGAACCATTACTACCAACAAAGCTGGTAGAGGTGTTGGAATTCCAGGTATTCCAAATCCTAAAAGATGATGCTGTTAAAGGGCTTCACTCAATATCTTAGCAAGTTTGGAAAACTCAGCAGAGGCTACAACTGGAAAAAGTCAGTTTTTGTAGCAATATGAAAGAAGGGCAATGCCAAAGAAGATTTAAACTACTGCATAATTGCACTCATTTCACAAGCTAGCAAGGTCATGCTCTAAATCCTTCAAGCTAGGCTTCAGCAGTATGTGAACTGAAAAATTCCAGATGTACAAGCTAGGTTTGGAAAAGGCGGAGGAACCACAGAACAAATTACCAACATTTGTTGAATTATGGAGGAAGCAAGAGAGTTACAGAAAACATCTATTTCTGCTTTATTGACTATGCCAAAGCCTTTGACTGTGTAGATCACAATAAACTATGGAAAATTCTGAAAGAGATGGGAACACCAGACCACCTGACCTGCCTCCTGAGAAATCTGTGTGTCGGTCAAGAAGAAACAGTTAGAACTTGACTTGGGACAACTGACTGGTTCCAAATCAGGAAAGGAGTACGCCAAGGCTGTATAATGTCACCCTGCTTATTTAATTTATATGCAGAGTATATCCTGAGAAATGCTGGGCTGGATGAAGCAGAAGCTGGAATCAAGATGGCCAGGAGAAATATCAATAACCTCAGATATGCAGATGACACCACCCTTATGGCAGAAAGTGAAGAAGAACTAAAGAGCCTTTTGATGAAAGTGAAAGAGGAGAGTGAAAAAGTTGGCTTAAAGTTCAACATTCAGAAAACTAAGATTATGACATCTGGTCCCATCAGTCCATGGTAAATAGATGGGGAAACAATCAAAACAGTGAAAGAAGACTTTATTTTTGACGGCTCCAAAATCATTAAAGATGGTGACTCCAGCCATGAAATTAAAAGATACTTGCTCCTTGGAATAAAAGTTATGACCAACCTAGACAGCATATTAAAAAGCAGAGACATTACTTTGGCAACAAAGGTGTGTCTAGTCAAAGCTTTGGTTTTTCCACTAGCCATGTATGGATGTGAGAGTTGAACTATAAAGAAAGCTGAACGTCAAAGAACTGATGCTTTTGAACTTTGGTGTTGCAGAAGACTCTTGAGAGTTCTTTGGACAGCAAGGTGGTCCAGCCAATTCATCCTAAAGGAAATAAGTCCTGAATATTCATTGGAAGGACTGAGGCTGAAGCTGAAATACCAATACTTTGGCCACCTGATGCAAAGAACTAACTCATTTGAAAAGACTCTCATGCTTCAAATGATTGAAAGTAGGAGGAGAAGGGGATGACAGAGGATGAGATGGTTGGATGAAATCATCAACTCAATGGAAAAGAGTTTAAGTATTGGTGTGATCACTCACCTAGAGCCAGATATCCTGGAGTGTGAACTCAAGTGGGCCTTAGAAAGCATCACTATGAACAAGGCTAGTGGAGGTGATGGAATTCCTTTTGAGCTATTTCAAATCCTGAAAGATGATGCTGTGAAAGTGTGGCACTCAGTATGCCAGCAAATTTGGAAAACTCAGCGGTGGCCACAGGACTGGAAAAAGTCAGTTTTCATCCAATCCCAAAGAAAGCCAATGCAAAGAATGCTCAAACTACCACACAATTGTACTCATCTCACATGCTAGGAAAGTGATGCCTAAAATTCTCGAAGCCAGGCTTCAGCAATAGGTGAACCGTGAAATTCCAGATGTTTCAGCTGGTTTTGGAAAAGTCAGAGGAACCAGAGATCAAAATGCCAACATCCGCTGGATCATTGAAGAGCAAGAGACTTCCAGAAAAACCATATTTCTGCTTTATTGACTATGCCAAGGCCTTTGACTGTGTGGATCACAATAAATTGTGGAAAATTCTGAAAGAGATGGGAATACCAGACCACCTGACCTGACTCTTGAGAAGCCTGTATGAAGTTCAGGAGGCAACAGTTAGAACTGGACATGGAACAATAGACTGGTTCCAAATAGGAAAAGGAGTACGTCAAGGCTGTATATTGTCACCCTGCTTATCTAACTTCTATGCAGAGTACATCATGAGAAATGCTGGTCTGGAAGAAGCACGAGCTGGAATCAAGATGGCTGGGAGAAATATCAACAACCTCAGATATCCAGATGGCACCACCCTTATGACAGAAAGTGTCTTCACTTCACTCTTTAGTTCTCACTAAAGAGCCTCTTGATGAAAGTGAAAAAGGAGAGTGAAATGTTGGGTTAAAGCTCAACATTCAGAAAACTAAGATCATGACATCCGGTTCCATCACTTCATGGAAAATAGATGGGGAAACAGTGCAAACAGTGGCTGACTTTATTTATTTATTTATTTATTTTTTGGCCTCCAAAATCACTGCAGATGGTGATTGCAGCCATGAAATGAAAAGGCGCTTACTCCTTGGAAGGCAATTTTTGACCAACCTAGACAGCATACTAAAAAGCAGAGACATTACTTTGTCAATAAAGGTCTGTCTAGTCAAGGCTGTGGTTTTTCCAGTAGTCATGTATGTATGTGAAGTTGGAGTATAAAGAAACCTGAGTGCCGAAGAATTGATGCTTTTGAACTGTGGTATTGGAGAAGACTCTTGAGAGTCCTTTGGACTGCAGGGAGATCCAACCAGTCCATCCTAAGGGAGATCAGTCCTTGGTGTTCATTGGAAGGACTGATGTTGAAGCTGAAACTCCAATACTTTGGCCACCTGTTGCAAAGCGCTGACTCATTTGAAAAACCCCTGATGCTGGGAAAGATTGAGGGCAGGAGGAAAAGGGGATAACAGAGGATAAGATGATTGCATGGCATCAGCAACTCAATGGATATGGGTTTGGGTAGACTCCGGGAGTTGGTGATGGACAGGGAGGCCTGGTGTGCTGCAGTTCATGGGGTCACAAAGAGTCAGACATGACTGAGTGATTGAACTGAACTGAATTGATATTCTGTAAAGTCACTGCTAATACTGAGTTAGCAAATACTAAACCATTGCCCCTGGTGAAATGTGTGTGTGTGTGTGTATTTATTTATATATATATATTTATATATATATTTATATATATATATATATAGAGAGAGAGAGAGAGAGAGACAGACAGACAGACAGACAGACAGACAGACAGGTGAAGAAGTAAAGTGAAGTAAAGTGAAGCCACTCAGTCGTGTCCGACTCTTTGCGATCCCATGGACTGTAGCCTACCAGGCTCCTCTGTCCATGGAATTCTCCAGGCAAGAATACTGGAGTGGGTTGCCATTTCCTTCTCCATGGGATCTTCCCGACCCAGGGATCGAACCCAGGTCTCCTGCATTGCAGGTAGACGCTTTACCATCTGAGCTACCAGGGAAGCCATATATATGTATATATGTGGCCATATATGTGTGTATATATATATATTCAAATAAGTGATAATTTATAGATTATAATCTAAAATCATAAAATCAACTCATTTTGGTAGATTATATTTTCTTTGCCAAACAGAACGAACTTTTTGTGGCCTCTCCAGTATCAGGTGCCATGATTAGAATTCCAACTCCATCCAACTAGCCCCATAATTAGAGCTTCTCGCATTTCACTATGCTTCTCTCTACTCATCATCTCCATCCTCTTATCATCCCTGTATGAGAGCTGAAAACCTAGCAGTGCATTTTTGAATTCGAGCTAGGAATGTGGTAATGTATAAGGAAACTCAAAGCTTTTCATTCCTCTGTGCATGTCCCTGAATTGTTGCAAAATTTGTGAGTATTAATTTTGGGATAATAACTACATTTTACCAAGCAGGCAGATTTGAAAATACAGAATCCAGGAATTATGAGAATCAATCACACAGTTATGAATTTGAATCTGTTATCATTATGGTTTACAGCAAATTATTATTCTAATAATATGGATGAAGTATATTTCATAGAATAATTATCTCCTAAATAGCATGCTATTTAATTCTAAATTCTTTACATGTGTAGTTTCTATAGGCACATCAAATCTACCTGTACATTGCATGAAATCATTATTGCAAAATAATAAAATCTTTAGTGTTGTAAGATTATCTGAGTGTCCCTTTATCTCTCTTAGATAGACTGAGTTTAGTGACTCTGACTCTTTACATCTTCCACCAATGGCATGAAGCACACTGAGTTATTTTGGGGACAAACATTTGTTTAATCTTTTAATTGTTCCTGTATATTAATCAGATGGTATAAATTATTAATAGTCTACTATACATACTGTATTCAGATATTTATATAATAAAATATACAAAAAGTTCAAAACTACAAAAATACATAAATGCTTTAAAGATTAGCAAACTGAGATTGAGAAGAAGTAGGAGTTTCATTTATTTCTTTGATGTATAGCAGTGGTAGAGATTGAAGCTTAAAGGGTTTCTTCTATCTTCCAGATTAGTGATTCAATATCACTGCACTACTTCTGGACACTCTTATTTTTCAGAAAACAGTACATTTAATAGAAATATATTGAGAATCAAAGAGTCTTGGAATCTATTATTTTCTCTTAAACAACTTATCTTTAAGTCTTAAAATTATTTTCTTACAATAAAAGACACAATCTTTAAGTGTATAGTTATGAGTTTGACAAATGACTACACTTCTGTAAGCATGATTCCAATTAAGATACACAACATTTCTATTGCTCTGGAAAGTTTTCTCATGTTATTTTTTTAGTCACTTCTGCCAACAAAGATAATCACTCTTCTCATTTCCATCATCATTAATCAGTTCTGGAACATCAAGTAACTGGAATACTGAAGGATTCTTCTTTAATGTCTGTTTATTTTGTTCAGCATAATGTTTCTGGGATTCCCTAGGTTATGAATCAGCAGATGCTTTTTTTTCTCTTTGTCTTCAGTTTGCATGATTTCTGTTGACCTGGTCAGATTTATTGATTTTCTCTTCTCTTGTGTCCCATCTGCTGCTGCTGCTGCTAAGTCGCTTCAGTCGTGTCCAACTCTGTGCGACCCCGTAGATGGCAGCCCACCAGGCTCCCCCGTCTCTGGGATTCTCCAGGCAAGAACACTGGAGTGGGTTGCCATTTCCTCCTCCAATGCATGAAAGTGAAAAGTCAAAGTGAAGTCGCTCAGTCGTGTCCGACTCCTAGCAACCCCATTGACTGCAGCCTACCAGGCTCCTCCGTCCATGGGATTTTCCAGGCAAGAGTACTACTCTATATCTAAACCAGTATTTTTTGTTTGTTTTTTTCATATATGGTTTTTCAGTTTTCAAGATTTTCATGTTTTTCTACTTCTGTCAATTTATGAATTATTTAATGTATTTCAGTAGATTCTTTAAAATATCTATTTAAATTATTTTCTACCAGTTTAAATATTTGAGCTGCTTTCTGCTCTAATTTTAAGTTCAGTTCAGTCACTCAGTCATGTCTGACTCTTTGCAACCCCATGGATTGCAGCAAGCCAGACTTCCCTGTCCATCACCAACTCCTGGAGCTTGCTCAAACTCATGTCCATTGAGCTGGTGATGCCATCAAAATATTTCATCCACTGTCATCCACTTCTCTTGCCTTCAATATTTCCCAGCATCAGGGTCTTTTACAAAGAGTCAATTCTTCCCACCAGGTGTTCAAAGTATTGAAGTTTCAACTTTAGCATCAGTCTTTCCAATTAATATTCAGGGTTGATTTCCTTTCAGATTGACTGGTTTGATCTCCCTGTAGTTCAAGGGACTCTCAAACGTCTTCTCCAACAACACAGGTACAAAGCATGAATTCTTCTGTGCTCAGTTTTCTTTATGGTCCAACTCTCACATCCATACATAACTTCTGGAAAAACCATAGCTTTGACTAGACTGACCTTTGTTGGTAAAGTGAATTCTTTGCTTTTTAATATTCTGTCTAGGTTGGTCATAGCTTTTCTTCCAAAGGAATAAGCATTTTTTAATTTCATGACTGCAGTCACTATCTGCAGTGATTTTTGAGTTCAAGTAAATAAAGTCTGTCACTATTTATATTTTTTCTCCATCTATTTGCCATGAAGTGATGGAACCAGATGCCGCAATCTTCCTTTTTAGAATGTTGAGTCTTAAGCCAGCTTTTTCACTCTCTTTCGTTTCCATCAAGAGGCTCTTTACTTATTCTTTGTTTTCTGCCATGAGGGTGCTGTCTCCTGCATATCTGAGGTTATTAATATTTATCTCAGTAATCTTGATTCCACCTTGTGCTTCATCCAGCTTGCATTTCACATAATGAACTCTGCATATAAGATAAATAAACTGTGTGACAATATACAGTTTTTATGTACTCCTTTCCCAGTTTGGAACCAATCTGTTGTTCCATGTCAGGTTCTATCTGTTGCTTCTTGAGCTGCCTACAGATTTCTCAGGAGGCAAGTTAGGTGTTCAGGTATTCCCAACCAAGAGTTTTCCAGTTTGTTGTGATTCACACAGTCAAAGGCTTTGGCTTAGTCAATAAAGAAGGAGTAGATGTTTTTCTAGAACTCTCTTGTTTTTTCTATGATCCGATGGATGTTGGCAATTTGATCTCTGGTTCCTCTGCCTTTCTAAATCCAGCTTGAACATCTTCAATTTCTCTGTTCACATACTATTGAAGCCTTGCTTGCAGAGTTTTGGGCATTACTTTGGTAGCATATGAGATGAATGCAATTTTGTGGTAGTTTGAACACCCTTTGGCATTGGCTTTCTTTGCAATTGGAATGAATATTTCACTTTTCCAGTCCTATGACAAAGGTGAGCTTTTCAAATTTGTTGGTTTGTTGAGTGCAGCACTTTCACAGCATCATATTTTAGAATTTGAAATCACTCAGCTGAAATTCGATCACTTCCACTAGCTTTGTTTGTAGTGATGATTCCTAAGGCCCACTTGAATTCTGGGCACACTAAGGCCCAGATTTCAGGATATCTGGCTTTAAGTGAGTGATCACACCATTGTGGTTATGTGGGTCATTCAAATCATTTTTTTGTATAGATTTTCTATGAATTCTTGCCACCTCTTTTAATATCTTCTGCTTCTGTTAGGTCCATAACATTTTTGTCCTTTTTTGTGCCCATCTTTGCATGAAATGTTCCCTTGGTATCTCTAATTTTCTTGAAGAGATCTCTAGTTTTTCCATGCTGTTGTTTCCCTCTATTTCTTTCCTTTGATCACTGCAGTGATCAATGATAGTTAAGATATAGATAGATAATGAATAAGAAAGATAAGATAGATAAGAAAGAAGGCTTTCTTATCTCTCCTTGCTATTCTTTGGAACTCTGCTTTCAGATAGGTATATCATTTCTTTTCTCCTTTGCCTTTAGGTACTCTTCCTTTCTCAGCTATTTGTAAGGCCTCCTCAGACAACCCTTTTGCCCTTTTGCATTTCTTTTTCTCAGGATGGTTGTAATCCCTGCCTTCTGCACAATGTCAGGAACCTCTGTCCATAGTTCTTCAGGCACTCTAACAGATATAATCCCTTGATGTATTTGTCACTTCCACTGTATAATCATAAGGAATTTGATTTAGGTCATAGAAGAATGGCCTAGTGGTTTTTCCTACTTTCTTCAATTTAAGTCTGAATTTGGCAATAAGGTTTTCATGATCTGAGTCACAGTCAGTTTCTGGTCTTGTTTTTATTGACTATATAGAGTTCTCCATCTTTGGCTGTTAAGAATATTATCAGTCTGATTTCTGTTGACCATCTGGTAATGTCCATGTGGAGAGACGTCTCTTGTGTTGTTGAAAGAGGGTGTTTGCTATGACCAGAGTGTTCTCTTGGCAAAACTCTGGTAGCCTTTGTCCTACTTCATTTTGTATTCCAAGGTCAAACTTGCCAGTTACTCCACGTATCTCTTGATTCTTACTTTTCATTCCAGTCGCCTATGATGAAAAGACATTTTTTTGGTTGTTAGTTCTAGAAGGCCTTGTGGGTCTTCATAGAACTGTTCAACTTCAGCTTCTTCAGCATTAGTGGTTGATGCACAGACTTGGATTACTGTGATATTGAATGATTTGCCTTGGAAACGAACAGAGTTCATTCTGTCATTTTTGAGACTGCATCTAAGTACTGCATTTCAGGCTCTTTGCTGACTATGAAGGTTAGTCCATTTCTTCTAAGGGATTCTTGCCCATGGTAGTATATATAATGGCCATTTCCTTTCTGAACACTTCCAATTTAGCTTGATTCATAGACCTAAACTTCCAGGTTCCTATGCAATATTGTTGGTTACAGCATTGGACTTTACTTTCAACACCAGTCACATCCACAATTGGGTGTCGTTTTTGCTTTGGCTCCATCTCTTCCTTCTTTATGGAGTTATTTCTCCACTCTTCTCAAGTAACATACTGAGCACCTACCAACCTGGGCAGTTCATCTTTCAGTGTCATACCTTTTTTTTTTTTTTTTCCTTTTCATACTGTCCATGGGGTTCTCAGGGAAGAATACTGAAGTGGTTTGTCATTCCTTTCTCCAGTGGGCAACCTTGTTTCAGAAGACTCCACATGACCAGTTCATCTTGGGTGTCCCTACACAGCATGGCTCATAGTTTCATTGAGTTGGACAAGGCTGTGGTTCATGTGATCAGTTTTATTAGTTTTCTGGGATTGTGGTTTTCATTCTGTCTGCCTTCTGATGGAGAGTGATAAGAGGCTTATGGAAGTTTCCTGATGGGAGAGACTGACTGTGGCAGAAACTGGGTCTTGTTCTGATGGGTAGGACCATGTTCAGTAAATCTTTAATTCAATTTTCTGTTGATGGGTGGGGCTGTGTTCCCTCTTTGTTGTTTGACCTGATACCAAACTATGGTAGGGGTAATGAAGATAATGGTGAGCTTCTTCAAAAGTATTTGTACTGGCACTGTTGCACTCAGGGTCCCTGACACTGCAACAGGCCACTGCCAAACCACACCTCTGCTGGAGACTCCTGGATACTTACAGGCAAGTCTTGGTCAGTCTCTTGCTCTATTCTATTAACTCATTATTTTTGTATGGGTCACATTTTCCTGTTTTGTCTAATAAACTTATGCCTTTTCACCAGTATTTAGAAATGGATATGTAATAGAATGGGTTTTGTTGTCTTCCCCTAGAGAGTTTCATTAGTTCTAGTGAGTAGTTTATTAGTCCTCAGCTTTGTCCTGTGTATGCTTAGTTTTATTCTTTCTTATACACGTCTCAGTTTCATATTTCTATAGTTCAAAGTTTTCAGTGTTTTTATCGAAAGCCTGAATGTCATCAAGCCCTTTTAACTTGGTGGGACACTAACTCCCAAGTGTCTACTTCCTTAGGGTAGAAAAAGTGAAAGTGGAAGTGTTAGTCACCCAGTCGTGTTCATTTCTTTGTGACCCCATAGACCATAGGCTGCCAGGCTCCTCTGTCAGCAGAATTCTGTAGGCAAAAATACTGGAATGGGTAGTCATTTCCTTCTCGAGGGGATCTTTCTGAGTCTCCTACATTGCAAGCAGATACTTTGCTATCTGAAACACCCTCCTTATGGAGGACAGCTACTTAAATATCTGCTCTTACAGTCCCTTGAACTCTTGCAATTCCAGCTTAGTGGCAAGTGAAAGACTGAGTGGAGTTTTATACAGATTTGGGTCCATTTGGGGGGCTTTCACTTCTGGCAGTTCTGTATTAATTTCCAGTCACTCTGATGACACAAAACTCTATCCTCTGACTTCTCAGAACAAATCCTCTGGCCTCTCTGACTCTCTGCTTGAAACCTAGTCATCATTCCACAGTAAACTTAGAAAGCCGCTCATGAAAATAGACATACACATGTGGATCTCATCCAATGGGTTTACTTCTTGGAAAGATTATATTCACTAAAGTACTGCTTGCTTTTGGTCCATTTTTAAAGTACCTTCAAAATTGTTTCCTACATTTTCCCCTAGTTTACTGTTGCTACCAGTAGAAGTATTAGTCCAGTAAAAGCAAATTATTGGAAGACTAATGTATTTTTAAAAACCAAACAAATCACAACTGAACTCTTTCAGACTTCCCATCTTTGAGAACTTGCAGCAACTTCTTCCAATTGTTTTAAGCAGGACTATTTTGAGGCAAACTGAGGTAATTTATGGAGTTACACTTCAAGATACTCAGAAAAAAAATTGTAATCATGAATCAAAATTTCATTGCTATTCTTTTTCCAATTTGATACTCTCCAAACTACAGTTGTTAAAAACAAACAAACAAACACACTTTCCTCGAAGAATATGAAAAAGCACAGTTAAACCTGTTTAAAATACCACGGTCATATATACAAATTGGAAGATATGTTATTAGTTTGAGTCCATTTCCCTTGTGGCTCAGCTGGTAAAGAACATGCCTGCAATGCGGGAGACCTGGGTTCAACCCATGGGTTGGGAAGATCCCCTGGAGAAGGGAAAAGCTACCCACTCCAGTATTCTGGCCTGAAGAAATCCATGGACTGTATAGTTATGGGGTCACAAAGAGTCAGACACGACTGAGTGACTTTCACTTCGACTGTTGCAGTCATGGTATGGACTCAAAAAAGAAAAAAAAAAAAAAGCCTGAATTAAATACAAGGAAAATTGTGTGTCCAGTTGAAAAGCTATCAGATTTCATCATTTACTTATTTGGAAATGAACATACTAATCCTTATTTTATTCTTATTTCACAAGACTCACTGATCTACTTTTAGAGAAGATTAACTTCAGTTCAGTTTCAGTTCAGTTCAGTCACTCAGTCGTGTCCGACTCTTTGTGACCCCATGAATTACAGCACTCCAGGCCTCCCTGTCCATCACCAACTCCCGGAGTTCACTCAGACTCACGTCCATCAAGTAGGTGATTCCATGCCGCCATCTCATCCTCTGTCATCCCCTTTTCCTCCTGCCCTCAATCCCACCCAGCATCAGGTCTTTTTCAATAAGTCAACTCTTCGCATGAGGTGGCCAAAGTATTGGAGTTTCAACTGCAGCATCAGTCCTTCCAAAGGACACCAAGGACTGATCTCCTTTAGAATGGACTGGTTGAATCTCCTTGCAGTCCAAGGAACTCTCAAGAGTCTTCTCCAACACCACAGTTCAAAAGCATCAATTCTTCAGTGCTCAGCTTTCTTCACAGTCCAACTCTCACATCCATACACAACTACTGGAAAAACCATAGCCTTGACTAGACGAACCTTTGTTGGCAAAGTAATGTCTCTGCTTTTGAATATGCTATCTAGGTTGGTTATAACTTTCCTTCCAAGG
>NW_011494818.1:1470459-1480539 GCF_000754665.1 Bison bison bison | reverse complement strand
AACCATAGCCTTGACTAGACGAACCTTTGTTGGCAAAGTAATGTCTCTGCTTTTGAATATGCTATCTAGGTTGGTTATAACTTTCCTTCCAAGGAGTAAGCATCTTTTAATTTCATGGCTGCAGTCACCATCTGCAGTGATTTTGGAGCCCAGAAAAATAAAATCTGACACTGTTTCCACTGTTTCCCCATCTATTTCCCATGAAATGATGGGACCAGATGCCATGATCTTCGTTTTCTGAATGTTGAGCTTTAAGCCAACTTTTTCACTCTCCTCTTTCATTTTCATCAAGAGCCTTTTTAGTTCCTCTTCACTTTCTGCCATAAAGGTGGTGTCATCTGCGTATCTGAGGTTATTGATATTTCTCCTGACAATCTTGATTCCAGCTTGTGCTTCTTCCAGCCCAGCATTTCTCATGGTGTATTCTGCAAATAAGTTAAATATGGAGGGTGACAATATACAGCCTTGATGAAATGCAATACTTGGATGCAATCTCAAAAACGACAGAATAATCTCTGTTCGTTTCCAAGGCAAAGGTTATTCAATATCACAGTAATCCAAGTCTATGCCCCAACCAGTAACGCTGAAGAAGTTGAAGTTGAAAGGGTCTATGAAGACCTACAAGAACTTTTAGAACTAACACCCAAAAAAGATGTCCTTTTCATTATAGGGGACTGGAATGCAAAAGTAGGAAGTCAAGAAACACCTGGAATAACAGGCAAATTTGGCCTTGGAGTACGGAATGAAGCAGGGCAAAGGCTAATAGAGTTTTGCCAAGAGAACACACTGGTCAGAGCAAACAACCTCTTCCAACAACACAAGAGAAGACTCTACACATGGACATCACCAGATGGTCAACACCGAAATCAGAGTGATTATATTCTTTGCAGCCAAAGATGGAGAAGCTCTATACAGTCGGCAAAAACAAGACCAGGAGCTGACTGTGGCTCAGATTATGAACTCCTTATTGCCAAATTCAGGCTTAAATTGAAGAAAGTAGGGAAAGCCACTAGACCATTCAGATATGACCTAAATCAAATCCCTTATGATTATACAGTGGAAGTGAGAAATAGATGTAAGGGCCTAGATCTGATATATAGAGTGCCTGATGAACTATGGAATGAGGTTCATGACATTGTACAGGAGACAGCGATCAAAACCATCCCTATGGAAAAGAAATGCCAAAAAGCAAAATGGCTGTCTGGGGAGGCCTTACTAACAGCTGTGAAAAGAAAAGAAGTGAAAAGCAAAGGAGAAAAGGAAAGATATAACACCTGAATGCAGAGTTTCCAAAAATAGCAAGGAGAGATAAGAAAGCCTTCTTCAGCAATCAATGCAAAGAAATAGAGGAAAACAACAGAATGGGATGGACTAGAGATCTCTTCAAGAACATTAGAGATACCAAGGGAACATTTCATGCAAAGATTAACTTATTGGCAGTTTAATAACTGTACAAATACTTTCTCCCACTTTCCTTGATTTAAACTTAAGAATCTAAGTATGTTGAGTTAAGTGAATCTCAGTGAGAAAATAACAAGTGTTATGTTGGTATAATAGTAACTCAAGTTGTCTATAATATGCCATAGTTTACTCAGTCATAGATTTAAAACTTCATAGATAATTATATAGGATACATGGTGACATTTTGTGATTTTGAAGCAGCAGCATTAATCATTATTTTAATAAATTAGGTTCTAAAACAAGCTATTGTAACTTGATATTTGACCTCCAAAGTGAAAAGATTTCTTAATGCCAAATCACTTAACTGATAAATGATGACACTGAAATAATCTGGGATAATTGACTAATTATCCTTATTATGCGGGTGCCTTTGATAAAATGAGAACTTTCATCATATAGTTCTAATTTTCTCTTAAACACTATTACTTATACAATCTGCAACTGAGTTTTGGCCAAAGTATATTATCAATCAAAATATTCTGTTTCTCTCAGATATATCTAAAAACATCTTTCACTTCATACTACATTTTTCTACTATAATTTTAGATTCTACTTAGTCTTTTCTCCTCTCTCTTCACTGATTGTAAAGGTCTAAAGTTACATTTTTGTTTTGCTTTTACTATTTCTCTTTAGTGAGAAGAGTAAAGGTCAGGCAGCATTCCATTTTAGGAAGATAGTTAAATGGCTGACATTAAAGTGTCTGCCAAAATGATGAAGTAGTATTAATTTTTACTTTTCAGTGAAACCGTATGAAAACACAAATAAAAGCACTCCCTAACTTTAATGTCATACTTTAAATTACTTTTTTTATGTTTTTGCCTCCTGAATCAAAATGTATCATGAACAACTTATGTTGCCTCCAATGTCTTTTTCTTTTTAAAATAGCTTTAAAATCTGAATTATAGAAACATAATTTTAAATGCAAAACAATCTTATTTATTAGGAAAATAAATGTTTAAAGCTATATGTTCAATATTTAGCTTTTTACCTTGTTCATTTTAAATAGCTGAAAAAATTATTTATGATGCAAGTGGGTCAAATGTGATATCATCTACTTCTATAAGGCAAATGTAAGAAAACGTCTTAATCTGTAGTTTGTAGTGTTTCAAATGAAAAGAAATTCACTATTTTCTGTGTTTGACATATTTTTTATTTTTTTCACCATTGGGTGTTAAATTTAAATATAGAGAATAATAGCCACTATAACTGCAATGATGAAAATAATAATAAAAGTGAAAACTACCATAATAATAGTTTCCATTGATTGAGTGCTAATTATAGGCCAAGTACAAAGATTACTTATTTACTTAAATGAGCTTTTTTTAAAAAAATAATTCCAATAACTTTTAAAAACTATTATGATAACAATTTTATAATCTGGAAAAGAAGAAATAATTCTTTATTCATAAAAAATGAATTTTGAAGTTATCAAACTGGACAGAGATGTAGTCATCTAACCTTGAATTCCAATAAGTTTCCAGGGATAGCATAGAAAATATTTACTCTGTTTCACAATTTGATGCAAATATTTTCTTGTTTTAAGAAGCAGTAGATTGCACAGAGGAAAGGCCATAAATATCGATGAAGCAAGCCTGAGTCTGAGTTCTGGTTCAGCCACATCTTGCCAAATTCTTGTCTTAATCCCTTATTTTCAAATCTATTTAAAACATTTCTTTCATAGAAAATAAGATTATTGTTGATGTTTTGGCAGTAGGAAAGTCATAAAGGCAAGCACAATATGCATTGACGTAAAACAGAGAAACACTGGCTATTGCTTTACCTGTGAAGAATGAAGTCCATGGTATGTACACTGGCTTTCACAGATAGTGACATCTGCACCTGCTGGGGGGCCGAAGTGAATGACTGTAAGCCTGGTGATGAAGAGAATGAGTCATTTTGAAAACAAACAAACAAACAAATGAATACATTTTACTAACTACATTGAAATAACTTCAGAAGTAAGATAATAATATAACCATATTTAACCATACATCAGTTCAGTTCAGATGCTCAGTCGTCTGACTCTTTGTGACCCCATGAATTGCAGCACGCCAGGCTTCCCTGTCCATCACCAACTCCCGAAGTTCACTCAGACTCACATCCATTGAGTTAGTGATGCCATCCAGCCATCTCATAATTCTCTATATATGCATATGTAAATTTTATATATTTCCTTCATGCTTTTCCACATATGTTATATTCTTTACAGCCACAAATGAACTTAAAAATATCACTCTGCAGCCGTATCAGTCATCAACTCATAGTACCTAAGCATTGTTTAATGCTTTGTTTTCAAAGCATGTTTTATTTCTTTTCTTTTTTTTCCTGTGATTGAGAAGTCAATATGAGTATTACTCTGAACCTGAAGGCAAAACGTGCTACAGAACATTTCTTTTTGCCTTTAAGAATTAAAAATTGAATTATAAAATAAAAACTTGTAATGAAGAAAAAAAGAAATAATAAAGTTTGAATGTGACCAATTAAAATGATTGTGCCAGACTAACAATTCCAGAGATGGAATTGAGATTGAGGGAAAGTATGGAAACATGGAGGTCAGCTGACACTTCACTGGCATTCATTAAAAGTAGATTTATATGGATAAAATAAAATGCTAAAAATAAATTGTTTATTACCTTATCTGCATTAGTTTTTAATTTTTGCCCTACATGTCAGTTCTTATATGTCTTTTGTTTCTTGTGGGTACGTTTTTTATGTTTTGCTCCAAGTATTCTGGATTACTGATACTTTCGTGCTGCTGGGTCTTTCCCAATGAGTCAGTTCTTATCAGGTGGCCAAAGTGTTGGAACTTCAGCAACAATCCTTCCAATGAATATTCAGGACTGATTTTCTTTAGGATTGACTGGTTTGATCTTCTTGCTGACCAAGAGGCTCCCAACAGTCTTCTCCAACACCACAGTTCAAAAGCATCAGTTCTTCGGCACTCAGTTTTTTTATGAGTGCCAACTTTCACATCCATACATGATGACTGGAAAAAACATAGCTTTGCCTAGAGGGACCCTTGTTGCCAAAGCAATGTTTCCAGTTCTCAATATGTTGTCTAGGTTGGTCATAGCTTTCCTTCCAAGGAGCAAGTGTCTTTTAATTTCATGGCTACAGTGATTTTGGAGCCCAAGAAAATAAAATCTGTCACCGTTTCCATTGTTTCCCCATCTATTTTCCATGAAGTGATGGGACCAGATGTCATGATCTTCATTTTTTGAATGTTGAGTTTTAAGTCAGCTATTTCACTCTTCTCTTTCACTTTCATCAAGAGGCTCTTTAGTTCCTCTTCGCTTTCTGCCATAAGGGTGTTATCATCTGCATATCTGAAGTTATTGATATTTCTCCCTGCAATCTTGATTCTTGCTTGTGTAATATATATAATATATATATAGCATAATATATATTATGCATATTATTTATATATATACATACAAAGGTATATGTTGTATGCCTTGATACACTTCATAAAGGCTTAGACAGAACATCAAAAGAGAAAAACAAGAAAATAAAAGAAAAGAAGAGACGGAGAAATTGCAAAACATAAACTAAATGAAATGGGAGTACTGAATATTAAATAGCAAAAGTTAAAAAAAAACCTAGATATACAAAAAAGATTTTCATATAGTCCAGTTGTTTTTTAATATGGCTTCTCATTAGAAATATATCTGGAGCTCTGGCAAAAGAAAAAAAAAGGAAAATGTAATACCTGGGCATTTGTATTTTTCAAAACATTTTCAAGGTAATTGTGATATGCAAATGGATTTTGAAAAGTAAGGTGGTTTAATAGAAAACAGGTTTTTCTATTAAATGATAGTTTGGTTGATATAGAATTCTATAATTTTTTCTGTTGACCAACTGTGATATATAATTTTTTCTGTTGACCAACTGTGATACAATGGTATTGAGTAATAGTTACCTAGTCACAATAGTAGAAGATGTATATGAGTTTTCACTATCAATAGCCAACAAAAAATAAAAGATAATTACAATTGCAAGCCATAACAGTAACATGATTAACTAACAATGTAAAATAATTATATATGACTTGGGGGTCAAGCAGAGTGATGTGGTAAGTGGAAGTGTAAACACACATGTTTTCATCTTCTCAGCCAGTGTATGTCTTTTGGTTGGTGCATTTAGTCCATGTATATTTAAGGTAATTGGCAATATGCATGATCCTATTATCATTTGCTTACTTGCTTTAGGTTTATTTTCTGTAGGTAAGGCTTTTCCTTCTTTTGTTTTCTGCCTAAAAAAGCTTCTTTCACATTGATTGTAAAGCTGGTTTTGTGGTGCTAAATTCTAATAACTTTTGGCTCATTGGAAAAGAGCAAGCAACAGGATAGTATCAGTAAACCAGAATACTTAGAGTAAAACATAAAAAAAAAAAGTACCCACAAGAAACAAAAGACATGTAAGAATTGACATATAAGACATATAAGAAATGAATCTTGCCAGTCCAGGTTTGATATATGGCAAAACCAATACAATATTGTAAAGTAATTAGCCTCCAATTAAAATAAATAAATTTAAATTTTAAAAAATTGACATGTAGGGCAAAAATTAAAAGCTAATGCAGATAAGAAACAATTTATTTTTATCATTTTATTTTGTCCAAATAAATCTACTTTTAATGAATGCCAGTGAAGTGTCAGCTGACCTCCATGTTTCCATACTTTCCCTCAATCTCAATTCCATCTCTGGAATTGTTAGTCTGGCACAATCATTTTAATTGGTTACATATATGGAGAAGGCAATGGCACCCCACTCCAGTACTCTTGCCTGGAAAATCCCATGGACAGAGGAGCCTGGTGGGCTGCCCTCTATGGGGTCGCACAGAGTCGGACATGACTGAAGCGATTTCGCAGCAGCAGCATGGAGGAAAAGGACCTTGGGAAAGTCTATAGGTGGGGCGTTGCAGTTATAATGAGGTCAAGCAGGTTTCACTGAGAAGATGGCACTTGAACAATAGCTTAATAAAGTTAAAATCATACTGATTTTCAGAGTGTATCACTGCACGCAGAGGAATATATCAGTGCAATATCAGAATGGCTATCTAGGGGATCCATGTTAGTAAGGAGGCCACTGAGACTAGAAAGGAGGTAGAGAACTTAGTTGAATAACTTTCCTTTGGTAGATATTGAAAATGAACAATGAGAATATCAATAAAAGTATTTTCTAGACCATTATTACATGAGAGGGTAAAGAGAGTAATGAGGAAAGAAAGGTAATGAGTTGACCTACATTTAAAAGGATTAGACTTGTGGGAATTAATGGCAGGGAAGCAATGATGGTACTGGAGAGAGCAATTAGAAAGCAATTGTATCAGGGCAAGAGATAATAGACTGTAGTGGTAATAATGAAGGCTAGTGTAGGTTTATCAGTATCCAGATGTATTCTAAAGGAAGTATCAACTGCATTTTTAATTGCTTTGCTGTGGTATCACTACAAACACAGTTAGTGGAGGTGATGGAATTCCAGTTGAGCTATTTCAAATCCTAAAAGATGATGCTGTGAAAGTGCTGCAGTCAATATGCCAGCAAATTTGAAAAACTCAGCAGTAGCCATGGGACTGGAAAAGGTCAGTTTTCATTCCAATTGCTAAGAAAGGCAATGCCAAAGAATGCTCAAACTACTGCACAATTACACTCATCTCACATGCTAGCAAAGTAATGCTCAAAATTTTCCAAGTCAGGCTTCAGCAATACATGAACTGTGTATTTCCAGATGCTCAAGCTGGTTTTAGAAAAGGCAGAGGAACCAGAGATGAAATTGCCAACATCCACTGGATCATCAAAAAAGCAAAAGAGTACCAGAAAAATATCTATTTCTGCTTCATTGACTATGCCAAAGACTTTGACTATGTGGATCACAATAAACTGAAAAATTCTAAGAGATGGGAATACCAGACCATTTGACCTGCCTCTTGAGAAACCTACATGCAGGTCAGGAAGCAACAGTTAGAACTGAACATGGAACAACAGACTGGTTCCAAATAGGAAAAGGAGTATGTCAAGGCTGTATATTGTCACCCTGCTTATTTAACTTATATGCAGAGTACATCATGAGAAATGTTGGGCTGGATGAAGCACAAGCTGGAATCAAGATTGCCAGGAGAAATATCAATAACCTCAGATATGTCAATGACATCACCTTTATGGCAGGAAGTGAAGAAGAAATAAGAGCCTCTTAATGAAAGTCAAAGAGGAGAGTGAAAAACTTGACCTAAAGCTCAACATTCAGAAAACTAAGATCATGGTATCTAGTCCCATCACTTCATGGTAAATAGTAGGGAAATGGTGGAAACAGTGGCTGACTATTTTTCTGGGCTCCAAAATCACTGCAGATGGAGACTGAACCCATGAAGTTAAAAGACACTTACTCCTTAGAAGGAAAGTTTTGACCAACCTAGACAACATATTAAAAAGCAGAAATATTACTTTGCCAACAAAGGTCTGTCTAGTCGAGCCTATGTTTTTTTCAGTAGTCATGTTTGGATATGAGAGTTGGACTGTAAAGAAAGCTGAGTGCCGAAGAATTGATGCTTCTGAACTGTGGTGTTGGAAAAGACTCTTGAGAGTGCCTTGGAATACAAGGAGAGCAAATGAGTCAATCCTGAGGAAATCAGTCCTGAATATTCTATATTCAGTCCTGAATATGGAAGGGCTGATGCTGAAGCTGAAACTCCAATCCTTTGGCCACCTGATGCAAAGAGCTGATTCATTTGAAAAGTCCCTGATGCTGGGAAAGATTGAGGGCAGGAAGAGAGGGGGATGACAGAGGATAAGATGGTTGGATGGCATCACCAACTCAATGAAAATGAGTTTGAGTAAACTCTGGGAGTTTGTGATGGACAGGGAAGCCTGGCCTGCTGCAGTCCATGGGATCACAGAGTTGGACATGACTGAGAGACTAAACTGAACTGAACTGATGTATACAAGAGATGTAAGATAAATCATGAATAATGCCAAGACTCTATGTGCCAAAATTCTTGTTTATGTGTTTAACCATGTGTATACAAGCATTTCCCCAGTGGACTAGAGTCTAGTAAACTCTGAGACTCTGATAAATTAAGTATATATTTTCCATTCTTAAGTAATAAGTTCTCTTTTCATATTTTCAATTAGTAAATTGAGGTTATTAACACGTGAATATTTGGTACTAGCTTGAGTGTATCAAAAAATTTGCCAGAGAAGAAATGACTGGAAACAAGATTATAGAAAATTTTACATAAGTGCTGAATATCATGTTTTCCCCCGACATAAAACCACTAACATTGTTAAGTCTATTTAACAATACTGAAGTATCTATGTAAATAAAAAAGATGTCATATGAGAAATAAAAACAAAATCCACACAAAAAATTAATTTTTAAGTTTTCAGTAGCATTTGCATTGTGGTTAAAAAATAAAATAAAAGTTACCATCTTAACCATTTTTAAATGTTAAATGCAGCTATATGTATGTACATTGTTGTACAACAGATCTCTGGAAATGAACAACCCTGGTTTTCCCTCAGAACCTAGGCCCCCACAACCACCATCCTACTTTCCAATTTTAAAAGTTGAATGCTTTTAAATATCTCATATAACAGTTTTAATAATTTTACGTGTAATTATGCCAAGCTTACTCCTTGGAAGAAAAGTTATGACCAACCTAGATAGCATATTCAAAAGCAGAGACATTACTTTGCCAACTAAGGTCTGTCTAGTTAAGGCTATGGTTTTTCCAGTGGTCATGTATGGATGTGAGAGTTGGACTGTGAAGAAGGCTGAGCGCCAAAGAATTGATGCTTTTGAACTGTGGTGTTGTAGAAGACTATTGAGAGTCCCTTGGATTGCAAGGAGACCCAACCAGTCCATTCTGAAGGAGATCAGCCCTGGGATTTCTTTGGAAGGAATGATGCTAAAGCTGAAACTCCAGTACTTTGGCCACCTCATGCGAAGAGTTGACTCATTGGAAAAGTCTCTGATGCTGGGAGGGATTGGGGGCAGGAGGAGAAGGGGACGAGAGAGGATGAGATGGCTGGATGGCATCACCGACTGGATGGACGTGAGTTTGAGTGAACTCCGGGAGTTGATGATGGACAGGGAGGCCTGGTGTGCTGCGATTTATGGGGTCTCAAAGATTCGGACACGACTGAGAGACTGAACTGAACTGAACTGATGCAGTATTTGTCTAATGTCTTCAAGGTTCATCTATGTTGTGATATTTTACTTAAATCTGAAATAATATTCCATCTTATGTATCTGCAACTTTTTCTTCCTCCGTTCCTTTGCCTGTGGATGTTTGGGCTGCTTCCGTATCTTGGCTGCTGTAAATAATGCTGCTTTAAAATAGTTGCACAGAAAATTTCCTTGAGATCCTGTTTGCATTTTTTTGTATAAATATTCTTTAGTGAAATTACTGGATAATATGTTAATAAATACTATTTTTAGTTTTTGTTTTTGAGGAATCTCCATATTGTTTTCCATAGCAGTTTCATCATATCCATCAACAGTGTAAAGATTTTCATTTTGTTTGCTAGTAGTTACCATAATGGGTGCAAGGTGATATCAGACTGTAGTTTGGATTTTCATTTCCCTAAAATTTAATGATCTTATGCATTTTTTAATATG
>NW_011494818.1:1446540-1470359 GCF_000754665.1 Bison bison bison | reverse complement strand
ATGCATGAAAGTGAAAAGTGAAAGTGAAGTCGCTCAGTCGTGTCCGACTCTTGCGACCTCATGGACTGTAGCCTACCAGGCTTCTCCATCCATGGGATTCTCCAGGCAAGAATACTGGAGTGGGTTACCATTTCCTTCTCCAGGGCATCTTCCCGACCCAGGGATCAAACCCCGGTCTCCCGCATTGGAGGCAGACGCTTTAACCTCTGAGCCACCAGGGAAGCCATATATATATGTATATACTTTTTTTATATATATAGCCCTATTTTATATATTTATATATATATATTGGTTGGGGGAAATGGGCTATTCATTTGATCATTTTTAAAATGAGTTGGTTTTTTGTTGTTGAGTTGTAAGAGTTCTTTGTATATTATGGATATTAACTCTTTATGAGATATATGATTTGAAAATATTTTCTTCTATTTTATAGGTTTTTCACTCTGCTGATTTTTTATTTTGCTGTCTAAAAGTTTTAATGTACTGTCACTCATCTCTTCTTGCCTTTATCACTTCTGTTTTTTGTGTTATATCCAAAAAATCACTAATAAATTCAAAGTCATAAAAGTTTCCTCTATGTTTGTGTTTTAAGTTTTTATTAGTTTAGGTCTTATGTTTAAGTTTTAAATTCACATTGAGTTAATTTTTGTAAGATAAAGGCCCATTTTTTTTTTTCTTTTGAATGTGGATCTTCAGTATTCCCAGTAACATTGATAAAAAAGACTATTTTTTCCCCATTGTGTAGTGCTGGAATTCTTACTGAAAATAATTTGAATATATATGAAAAGGTTTGTTTCTGGACTTTCTATTCTGTTCTGTTAGTGAGTATATCTGCCTTTATATAATTGTTATGCTGCTTTGATTGCTATAGCTTTGTCATGTATTTTGAAATCAAGGAGTTTGAGGTCTCCAACTTTGTTCTTCTTTCTCAAATTCTAGTTATTCATATTTTTTTGAAATTCCATGTGAGCTTTATAATTTTTCTCTATCCATAAAATAATAGTTTTAAAATTTTGATAGTGATTGCATTGAACTGTAAATCACTTTGGGTAATATGGACATTTTAGCTATATTAAGTCTTCTAATCATGGACACAGAATGTCTTTTCATTATATGTGTATTCCTTAATATTTTTAGTATTGTTTTGTATGTTTTAGAATACAAGTCTCTTTTCCCACTTATATTAATTATTAAGTATTTTATTATTTTTGATGCTATTGTAAGACCCTGATGCTGGGAAAGATTCAGGGCAGGAGGAGATCGGGACGTCAGAGAATGAGATGGTTTGATGGCATCACCGACTTGATAGACATGAGTCTGAGCAAGCTCCAGGGTTTGGTGATGGACAGACAAGCCTGGTGTGCTTCAGTCCATTGGGTTGCAAAGAGTCGAAATGACTGAGTGACTGAACTGACTTATTTAACTTATATTGCAAAGTACATCATGTGAAATGCTGGGCCAGATGAAAAACAGGCTGGAATCAAGACTGCCAGGAGAAATACCAATAACCTCAGATATGAGATGACACCATTCTTATGGCAGAAAAAGAAAATGGAACTAAAGAGGCTCTTGATGAAGGTGAAAGAGGAGAATGAAAAAAAAAATGGCTTAAAACTCAGCATTCAAAAAACTAAGATCATGGCATCCAGTTCCGTCACTTCATGGAATATAGATGGGAAAACAAAGACAGATTTAATTTTCTTGGGCTCCAAAAATCACTGCAGACAGTGACTGCAGCCATGAAATTAAAAGGTGCTTGCCCTTTGGAAGAAAACCTATGACAAACATAGACAGCATATTAAAAAGAGATACATTACTTTCTGACAAAGGTTCAGTTAGTACAAGCTATGGTTTTTCCAGTAGTCATGCATGAATGTAAGAGTTGGACCATAAAGAAGGCTGAACACTGAAGAACTGATGCTTTTGAACTATGGTGTTGAAGAAGATTCTAGAGAGTACCTTGGATTGCAAAGAGACCAAACCAGGCAATCCTAAAGGAAAACAGTCCTGAATATTCATTGGAAGGACTGATGCTGAAGCTGAAGCACCAATACTTTGACCACCTGATGCAAAAAGCTGACTCATTGGAAAAGACCCTGATGCTGGGAAAGATAGATGGCAGGAGGTAAAGGGGATGGCAGAGGATGAGATGGTTAGATGGCATCACCAACCCAATGGACATAAATTTGAGCAAGCTTCAGGATTTGATGAAGGACAGGGAAGCCTAGTGTGCTGCGGTCTCTGGGATCTCAAAGTGTCGGATATGACTGAGCGACTGAACAAGAGGAGGCTTTGAAAAGAAAAGCTATTTCTGGGGGTCAGGAAGTCCATGCACATATGGAAGGCTGCATGAATGTTCAGGAAATACCTGGGGAGGCCCTAAACTCTCAGCTCAGGCTCTCCTTGAGGGTCTGCACAAAAAGGAACTGAATGCTAGCACAGAGTTAGAACTAAATTCCTGTCTGAGAACTGAGAACATTCTTTAACACAGACAGAAGCCCTCAGCAGAGGGCAAGAGACTTATCAGTTCCAGGAATTGAAAGAAATCTCTTCAGTTAGTAACTAACCATTAAGCTTAATGAACAGAAACACAGAGATTGCACATAACAAAGAATATACACTTTACAGAATAAGAAAAATAAATAACATAAAAACAACTCTTGGGGAAGAGGGAAAAACTGACTTCAGGAATCTGCCTGTTAGGTTATTTAGATGGCTTCCCAGGTGCCACAGTGGTAAAGACTCTGCTGTCAATGCAGGAGATGCAAGAGGCATGGGTTTTACAGACTCAATGGACATGAGTTTGAGCAAACTTCTGGAGATACTGAAGGACAGGGAAGCCTGGTGTGTTGCAGTCCGTGGGGTCACAAAGAGTTGCACACCACTTCGCAACAGAACACCAACATACTCCACTTTCAATATGGATAGAAAAACTACATGGGCAATGAAAAAAGAAATAAAACACTTGAACATTACTGTAAACTAACTAGACAAAACATGTATCTATAAAACACTCCTCAAAGCACAGAGTACACAATAAACACATGAAAAATGTTCAATATTATTAGACATCAAAAACAAAAACCACAACAAGATTCTATTTCTCACTCACTAGAATAGTTTTAATGAAAACTTCAGACAATAATAAGTGTTAACAGCAGTGTAGAGACATTAGAAACCCCACCCCTTCACCATACTTGGTTTATGGGAATATGAAATGGTTCAGCCAGTGTAGTATATTGAATGATATTCTCTCAGAAATTCATGCCCACCCAGTCCAGAGCATATAATACAATATTTTGAAGTAGAGTATCTGCAACTGTAATTAGTTAAGGATTTTTGAGATGAAACCATGTCTGACTTAAAGTGTGCCTTAAATCCAATAACTGACTTCCTTATAACAAGAGAGAAAGAAGGAAAAGACACAGTGGGGAAAGAAGTCCATGTGAATACCCAGATCAATAGATACAGAAATTACATTAGTGGTTACCAGAGGCTAGGGGAAAAAAAGAGTAAGTGTGACTTCTTATGTACAAAGTTTCATTTAGGATATTAGGAACATTTTCAAACTAGATAGCAGTGATGGATGCAAAACTTTGAGAATATATTTTAAATCATTGAATTGTACACTTTAAATAGTGAATATTATGGGATGTGAATTATGTTTCGATAAAAACACAAAAATACATTATATTATTGTAATTTTATTACACTATACATTTATCACACTAGATATTCAAAGTTGAGTGATTTTATTACACTGTATTACTGTAAACTTTCCAGGTATCATTTAATATTTTATCTTCCATATAGAGATAAAATATTAGGTGATAATTGGTAAGTTTTTCATAATTTTATAACAAATTAAAATTCATTTTATTTCAATTTTTGTGATTTGAAATATCTGAAAGTGTCAAGAATGTCATTTTTCTATCTAAAATTCTATCCATATAGCATAATCCATTGTCTCTGATATTCTCAAAAGGCCAGTCACATCACCAGATAGTCAATACAAAAATCAGATTCATTAATTTCTTTGCAGCCAAAAATGAAAACCTCTATGCTGCTGCTAAGTCGCTTCAGTCGTATTCGACTCTCTGGGACCCCATAGACAGCAGCCCATCAGGCTCCCTGTCCCTGGGATTCTCCAGGCAAGAACACTGGAGTGGGTTGCCATTTCCTTCTCCAATGCATGAAAGTGAAAAGTGAAAGTGAAGTCGTTCAGTCGTGTCCGACTCCTAGTGACCCCATGGACTGCAGCCTACCAGGCCCCTCCATCCATGGGATTTTCCAGGCAAGAGTACTGGACTGGGTTGCCATTGCCTTCTCCGAAAACCTCTATAGAGTCAGCAAAAATAAGAACAGGAGATTAATGTGGCTCAAATCATGAACTGCTTATTGCCAAATTCAGACTTAAATTGAAGAAACTGGGGAAAAACACTAGATCATTCAGTTCAGTTCGGTCACTCAGTCATGTCTAACTCTTTGCGACCCGATGAATTGCAGCACGCCAGGCCTCCCTGTCCATCACCAACTCCCGGAGTTCACCCAAACTCACATCCATCCAGTCGGTGATGCCATCGAGCCATCTCATCCTCTGTTGTCCCCTTATTCTCCTGCCCCCAAACCCTCCCAGCATCAGATCTTTTCCAATAAGTCAACACTTCGCATGAGGAGGCCAAAGTACTGGAGCTTCATCTTTAGCATCATTCCCTCCAAAGAACAGCCAGTCCTGATCTCCTTCAGAATGGACTGCTTGGATCTCTTGAGAGTTCAAGGGACTCTCAAGAGTCTTCTCCAATACCACAGTTCAAAAGGATCAATTCTTTGGTGCTCAGTTTTCTTCACAGTCCAACTCTCACATCCATACATGATCACTGGAAAAACCATAGACTTGACTAGACAGACCTTTATTGACAAAGTAATGTCTCTGCTTTTCAATATGCTATCTAGCTTGGTCATAACTTTTTGTCTTTTAATTTCATGGCTGCAGTCACCATCTGCAGTGATTTTGGAGCCCCCCAAAATGAAGTCTGACACTGTTTCCACTGTTTCCCCATATATTTCTCATGAAGAGATGGGACCAGATGCCATGATCTTCGTTTCCTGAATGTTGAGCTTTAAGCCAACTTTTTCACTCTCCACTTTCACTTTCATCAAGAGGCTTTTTAGTTCCTCTTCACTTTCTGCCATAAGGGTGGTGTCATCTGCATATCTGAGGTTATTGTTATTTCTCCCGGCAATCTTGATTCCAGCTTGTGCTTCTTCCAGGCCAGTGTTTCTCATGATGTACTCTGCATAGAATTTAAATAAGCAGGGTGACAATATATAGCCTTGACGTACTCCTTTTCCTATTTGGAACCAGTTTGTTGTTCCATGTCCACTTCTAAATGTTGCTTCCTGACCTGCATATAGGTTTTTCAAGAGGCAAGTCAGGTGGTCTGGTATTCACAACTCTTTCAGAATTTTCCACAGTTTATTGTGATCCACAAAGTCAAAGCCTTTGGCATAGTCAATAAAGCAGAAATATATGTTTTTCTGGAACTCTCTTGCTTTTTCAATAATCCAGCGGATGTTGGCAATTTGATCTCTGGTTCCTCTGCCTTTTCTAAAACCAGCTTGAACATCAGGAAGTTCACGGTTCACGTCTTGCTGAAGCCTGGCTTGGAGAATTTTGAGCATTACTTTACTAGCCTGTGAGATGAGTGCAATTGTGCAGTAGTTTGAGCATTCATTGGCATTGCCTTTCTTTGGGATTGGAATGAAAACTGACCTTTTCCAGTCCTGTGGCCACTGCTGGGTTTTCAAAATTTGCTGACATATTGAGTGCAGCACTTTCACAGCATTATCTTCAAGGATTTGAAATAGCTCAACTGGCATTCCATCATCTCCATTAACTTTGTTCTTAGTCATGCTTTCTAAGGCCCACTTGACTTCACATTCCAGGATGTCTGGCTCTAAGTGAGTTATCAAACCATCGTGATTATCTGGGTCGTGAAGATCTCTTTTGTACCGTTCTTCTGTGTATTCTTGCCACCTCTTCTTAATATCTTCTGCTTCTGTTAGGTCCATACCATTTCTGTCCTTTATCGAGCTCATCTTTGCATGAAATATGCACTTGGTATCTCTGATTTTCTTGAAGAGATCTCTAGTCTTTCCCGTTCTGTTGTTTTCCTTTATTTCTTTGCACTGATCGCTGAGGAAGGCTTTCTTATCTCTTCTTGCTGTTCTTTGGAACTCTGTATTTAGATGCTTATATCTTTCCTTTTCTCCTTTGCTCTTCACTTCTCTTCTTTTCACAGCTATTGGCAAGGCCTCCCCAGACAGCCATTTTGCTTTTTGGCATTTCTTTTCCATGGGGATGGTCTTGATCCCTGTCTCCTGTACAATGTCACGAACCTCAGTCCATAGATCATCAGGCACTCTATCTATCAGATATAGTCCCTTAAATCTATTTCTCACTTCCACTGTATAATCATAAGGAATTTGATTTAGGTCATACCTGAATGGTCTAGTGATTTTCCCTACTTTCTTCAATTTAAGTCTGAATTTGGCAATAAGGAGCTCATATTCTGAGCCAGTCAGCTCCCTGTCTTATTTTTGTTGATGGGATAGAGCTTCTCCATCTTTGGCTGCAAAAAATATAATCAATCTGATTTCGGTCTTATCCATCTGGTGATGTCCATGTGTAGAGTCTTCTATTGTGTTGTTGGAAGAGGGTGTTTGCTATGACCTGTGCATTCTCTTGGCAAAACTCTATTAGCCTTTGCCCTGCTTCATTCCATATTCCAAGGCCAAATTTGCCTGTTACTCCAGGTGTTTCTTGACTTCCTAATTTTGCCTTCAAGTCCCCTATAATGAAAAGGACATCTTTTTTGTGTGTTAGTTCTGAAAGGTCTTGTAGGTCTTCATATAACCATTCAACTTCAGCTTCTTCAGCATTACTGGTTGGAGCATAGACTTGGATTACTGTGATATTGAATGGTTTGCCTTGGAAATGAACAGAGATCATTCTGTCATTGTTGAGATTGCATCCAAGTACTGCATTTTGGACTCTTTTGGAGACCATGATGGGTACTCCATTTCTTCTAAGGGATTCCTGCCCACAGTAGTAGATATAGTGGTCATCTGAGTTAAATTCACCCATTCCCGTCCATTTTAGTTCACTGATTCCTAGAATGTCCACGTTTCACTCTTGCCATCTCTTGTTTGACCACTTCCAATTTGCCTTGATTCAGGGACCTGACATTCCAGGTTCCTATGGAATATTGCTCCTTACAGCATCAGACCTTGCTTCTATTACCAGTCACATCCACAACTGGGTATTGTTTTTGCTTTGGCTCCATCCCTTCATTCTTTCTGGAGTTATTTCTCCACTGATCTCCAGTAGCATATTGGACCCCTACTGACCTGGGGAGCTCCTCTTTCAGTATCCTATCATTTTGCCTTTTCATACTGTTCATGGGCTTCTCAAGGCAAGAATACTGAAGTGGTTTGCCATTCCCTTCTCCACATGCGGGTGGCTGCACAAGCGCAGGCAGCTTTGACAGTGCACAAGCGTGGCCAAGAGTTGCTACCCCCTGTCTGAGGTCAGGGGCGGAAGTCGGGAGGACCCCATGCCTGAGGGGCGGTTGCCAAGAAAAGCTATCCCACGTCCAAGGTCAGGGGCAGTGGCCAAGAGTGCCAGGCTGCGACAGCGCAGGAGCAGTCAAGAGGAGCTACCCCACTTCTGAGGTCAGGGATGGCAGCCGAGAGAAGCTATCCTACATCCAGTGTCAGGGGTGGCAGCTGCGAGGAGTTACCCCACATCCAAGGAGCAGTGGCTATGGGGAGGCAGGAGGGCCTAGAGGAGCTACTCCACGTTCATCGTCAGGAGGGGCAGCAGTGAGGAGATACCTCACGTCCAAGGTAAGGTGTAGTGGCTGTGCTTTGCTGGAGCAGCCGTGAAGAGATACCCCATATCCAAAGTAAGAGAAACCCAAGTAAGATGGTAGGTGTTTCAAGAGGGCATCAGAGGGCTGACACACTGAAACCATAATCACAGAAAACTATAGTCAATCTAATCACACTAGGACCACAGCCTTGTCTAACTCAAACTAATCTATGCCCTGTGGGGCCACCCTAGATGGGCGGGTCATGGTGGAGACCATTCAGGTATGACCTAAATCAAATCCCTTACAATTATAGAGTGGAAGTGACAAATAGATTCAAGGGATTAGGTCGGATAGACAGAGAGCCTGAAGAACTACAGATGGAGCTTCATGACATTGTACAGGAGGCAGTGATCAAGACCATCTCCCCAAAAATGAGATGCAAACAGGCAAAACGGTTGTCAGAAGAGGCCTTATAAATAGCTTGAAAAGAAGAAAACCTAAAGGCAAAGGAGAAAAAGAAAGGTATACCCATCTTAATGTAGAGTTCCAAAGAATAGCGAGGAGAGATAAGAAAGCCTTCCTCAGGGATCAATGCAAAGAGATAGAGTAAATCAATAGAATGGGAAAGACTAGAGATGTCTTCAAGAAATTCAGAGATAACAAGGGAACATTCCATGCAAAGATGAGTACAATAAAGGACAGAAATGTTATGGGCCTAACAGAAGCAGAAGGTATTAAGAAGAGGTGGCAAGAATCCACAGAAGAACTATACAAAAAAGATCTTCATGACCCAGATAACCACGATGGTATGATCACTCACCTAGAGCCAGACGTCCTGGAGTGGAAAATCAAATGGGTCTTAGGAAGCATCACTGTGAATAAAGGTAATGGAGGTGATAGAATTCCAGTTGAGCAATATAACATCCTAAAAGATGATGTTGTTAAAGTGTTGCACTGAATGTAAGAGCAAATCTGGAAAACTCAGCAGTGGCCACAGGACTAGAAAAGATCAGTTTTTATTCAAATCCCAAAGAAGGGCAATGACAAAGAATGTTCCAAATACCACACAATTGCACTCATCTCACACACTAGCAAAGTAATGTTCAAAATTCTTCAATCCAGGCTTCAGCAATACATGAACCGTGTACTTCCAGACGTTCAAGCTGTGTTTAGCAAAGGCAGAGGAACCTGAGATCAAATTGCCAACATCTGTTGGATCATAGAAAAAGCAAGAGAATTTCAGGAAAAAAAAAATCTACTTCTTATTTATTTATTATGCCAAAACCTTTGACTGTGTAGATCACAACTAACTGTGGATAATTCTTCAAGAGATGGGAATACCAGAACACCTTAAGTGTCTCCTGAGAAATATGTATGTAGGTCAAGAAGCAACAGTTAGAACTGGATATGGAACAACATACTGATTCCAAATTAGGAAAGGAGTACATCAAGGCTGTATATTGTCACCCTGCTTATTTAACTTATATGCAGATTACATCATGCGAGATGCTGGGCTGGATGAAGCACAAGTTGGGATCAAGACTCCTGGGAGTAATATCAATCACATCAGATATGCAGATGATACCACCCTTATGGCAGAAAGTGAAGAGAAACTAAATAGCCTCTTGATGAAATTGAAAGAGGAGGGTGAAAAAGCTGGCTTAAAACTCCACATTCAGAAAACTAAGACCATGACATCTGGTTGCATCATTTCATAGCAAATAGAAGGGAAACAATGGAAACAGTGACAAACTTTATTTTTGGGTCTCCAAAATCATTGAAGATGATGACTGCAGCCATGAAATTAAAGGACACTTGCTCCTTGGAAGAAAAGCTATGACCAACCTAGACAGTGTATTTAAAAGCAGAGAAATTATTTTACTGACAAAGGTCCATCTAGTCAAAGCTATGGTTTTTCCAGTATTCATGTAAGGATGTGAGAGTTGGACCATAAGAAAAGCTGAACCCTGAAGAATTGATGTTTTTGAACTGTGGTATTGGAGAAGATTGTTGAGAGTCCCTTGAACTGCAAGGAGATCCAACCAGCCAATCCTAAAGCAAATCAGGCCTGAATATTCATTGAAAGGACTGATGCTGAAGCTGAAACTCCAATACTTTGGCCACCCGATGCAAAGAACTAACTCATTGGAAAAGACCCAGATGCTGATAAAGACTGAAGGAGGAGAAGGAGACAATAGAGGATGAGATGGTTGAATGGCATCAGCAACTCAATGGACATGAGCTTGAGCAAGGTCCATGAGTTGGTGATGGACAGGGAAGCCTGGCTTGTTGTAATCCATTAGGTTTCAAAGAGTTGGACATGACTGAGCAACTAAACTAACTGACTGAGTCACTCTATATTTCCCATTCAGTATTAAGCTCTTTGTACAAATTACATTTTAGACCTTTCTAAACATGTTGATTTTAGGCTTATAAACAGATAACAAAATGTCCACTCTTTATTTTCTCATTTATATGCAGAACAACACTGATGAATAAATTTAAATGGTCACATTTAATAGAATATTTTTATTTAAGTAATCTGTTGGTGCAACCTTTGTCTATTGGATATTCACTGAAGACACAGGAGTTTTTCACATAGAAATAAGTGGTGCAAGAGTGATTCACTTTAAATAATCAACTTACACAGACAGTACTACTGTGTAGTATATACAGACTGAGATAAGATAAAATTATATTTATTTCACATTATTCTTCAGTTTTTAAAAATCAAATTAAAGCTAAGGTAAAAGTTACTAATGCAAAAATCTTCATAAATGTGTAATTTGCCCCACTGACTGCATTTGGAAAAAATACTACTCAGTATAAAATGTACTTGAATGTTTCCTTTTACGAGAAAATGCTGACTAACATTGAGCAACTAACACTCATTGAATGTTTACTATGTAACAGTAAAGATCAATTTATCCATGCTCTTTTAAACATATTTATTTTAAAAAAGGTATTACCACCATATCCATTTTAGACATAAGAAATCAGTAGCGAAAAAAAATCAAGTATTGCCTAAGACAATACTATTATTTTTAAAATGGACACAAGTTTTAGAACGTTTCTTTTTTCTTAACTGTTCTCATGAAGTAGTATTGGAGATTTACATTTTTTTTAATAAAAAAACAATTATTCTCAACAGTACTACAAAAACTCCAAAATATGCCCAAAAATTTTAAGTCTTTTTTTATTATAGTCCATTATATATGATTCTTTTCCCCTCTTCATATTTAACCAGTGCTACTAGAAACAAAGTCAGACTATATTACTGAAAATGAATTGTGAACATTATTCTGTATATGTGTCACATTTGGGTACAGTATTTTTATGACATTAATATTATTAGAAACTCCATAAACATGTCATTCATTATATTGTACTGTGTATTTTGATTCAGCACTTCCCTTGAAATTCCAGTGACTGCACTGAATCTTTCAACTAACCTTAGCTGTTTTGTTAAATGGTACAAAATGAACTAAAACAAATTTCAGTTACCACAGACTCAAAATGGAAATTTCAAAGTTTTCACTCTATTATGAATCTACATCATGTTCTCTTCAACTTACACGTACTACATTAGTGAAAATTCATGCAAAGCATTCAAAAGTGCTTTTATGATTTAGCCTGGAAGTGATTTTCATAAGAATCATATAAACTGAGATCTCATCTAGAGAAGATAGTTGCTTTGAATATGTTAGTTTCTTACCTGACATTTAATTCAGCATCATAGATCATTCTAAGTGCAAGTTGTTCAGTCGTGTCTGATTCTTTGTGACACCATTGACTATACAGTCCATGAAATTCTCCAGGCCAGAATATTGGAGTGGGTAGTCAAACCTTCTCCAGGGGATCTTCCCAACCCAGGGATTGAACCCTGGTCTCCCACATTGCAGGTGGATCCTTTACCAGCTGAGCCACAGGGACACCCCATGGATCATTAAACATTCACAAAGAATTCAAGCATAAGTCTCTAGTTACAGCTTAACATGTAGAAATCTTTAAAAAGGGAACCCTTTTAAAAAGTGGCTATCTTGCCCCACTCAAATATAATATTTGTACTAAATTGTCACACTCCGATAATACTGATGAACAACAGAGTTTATTAATAATTATCTTGAAATTTTATCTAGCAGTGATTGTTTCCCCCTCAAAATTCTGTTCAAAATTGAAGCATGTGGCTTGTTTAATCTTTTAGTTATGTCAAGAATGAATAAACACATGTATAACAAATTTATTGCTCAAAAAAGAAATGAAAACTTTTAGAAATATATATTTGTATCATAGTCTCAAGCTATTATAGAATACTAGTAGTTAAAGGAAAATATTTATTGCAATTAAGCTTCATAAATATGTATTGACTGTTGGCAGTTTTAAAAATATCTGGTAAGTAACATTATGTACTACTAACACTAGCTATTTGAATATATTTTTCCTTTTTTTTCTTTTGCATTCTTTTTTTTTTAAGATATTCCATTTTTTTTCTTTTTTTAAATAAAAAATTTATTTATTTTAATTGGAGGCTAATTACTTTACAATATTGTATTGGTCCTGCCATATATCAACATGAATCTGGGTGTACATGTGCTCCCCATCCTGAACCCCCTCCCCATACATCCCTCTTGTCATCCCAGTGCACCAGCCCCAAGCACCCTGTATCATACACAGAACCTGGAATGGTGATTCGTTTCACATATGATATTATACATGTTTCAATGCCATTATCCCAAATGATCCCACCCTTGCCCTCTCCCACAGAGTCCAAAAGACTGTTCTATACACCTGTGTCTCTTTTGCTGTCTTGTATACAGGGTTATTGTTACCATTTTCTAAATTCCATATGTATACATTAGTATACTGTATTTGGTATTTTTCTTTCTGGCTTACTTCACTCTGTATAATAGGCTTCAGTTTCATCCACCTCATTAGAACTGATTCAAATATATTCTTTTTAATGGCTGAGTAATACTCCATTGTGTATATATACCACCACTTTCTTATCCATTCGTCTGTTGATGGACATCTAGGTTGCTTCCATGTCCTGGCTATTATAAACAGTGCTGCGATGAACATTGGGGTACACGTGTCTCTTTCAATTCTGGTTTCCTCAGTGTGTATGCCCAGCAGTGTGATTGCTGGGTCATATGGCAGTGAATATATGAATTGAATCTTCCCAATCTAGGGATCAAACCCAGGTTTCCCATATTGCAGGTGGATTCTTTACCAGCTGAGCCACAGGGGAAGCCCAAGAATACTGTACTGGGTAACCTATCCTTTCTCCAGACTATCTTCCCACCCAGGAATTGAACCAGGGACTCCTGCATTGCAGGTGGATTCCTTACGAACAGAGCTGTCAGGAAAGCACCATGACTTGAATACTGAAGGCCATTTCTTTATTTTAAAAGGACATTTATATAATAAATGAGGAAATTAAGTTCTGCACAATTTCTACTCACATATTATGCTCAAAGCTAACACTTTCACTGTATGTAGCATCTCCACATGGCAAGTACATCAATGGGAGATTGGGAAAACTAGTAGAATTAATTACAGTTGCAGGGTAAGTTAAACTTGGAAGCAAAACCATTAATATGTTGAATATGCATCTGGTTACAATTCTTTGAACTATTGAAGAACATTTCTATCTTACTCTGACTTCTGAGCCTCTTGCATGTTGTAACTGCTCAGTCTGAATTAAGACCTACATATGAAATTTAAATTTATCCCCAAGAATTTCATCTGGAGCAACTGATATTGGTCCATTTTTCAATCTTGGTGTACATTTATAAACTTCATGAAGACAGGTGTCTAAGTCAGTTGATTAAACAGATACTTCTATACTTTTTGCTGAATGCATTGCAAAATTTAATACCAAAAGCTTGTGAGATTTAAGAAGACTTTCTGTTGCAACCATGTCCAACCAATGATAACCTTCAGGAAAAGTTATTGGGAGATTATTTCAGCTACGTATTGACTAGTCTCAGTTACTTCAGTAGAAATTAAAGAATAAGCCATTGTCTTCAATTCAATAAAAGCAAAAACCTTGAACTTAGGTGTAAACAGATGGATGCTATCATTGTCATATAAGCTCAGAAATATGGGAAGAGCTAATATGTGATGCATGTGTGAAACAGTTGTGAGGAAAACAATGATAAAGAACATAGTCTTCCAGTTCATTTATTTTAAATTTTCAGTTTATCTCTTGTGGAAGAAAATGCACATTCAGAAGTTTGGAGAAATCAAAAGTGTATGAGTCAATGAATCTTGAATCTATGTCAATCTATGTCAATTTTTATTGCTAAATATGAAGAAGTTGTCATTGAAGTACATGAATGGGCATATTACTCATCTTAGATACTTACTGGAGTATCCAATAGATACTTATTGGAGTATCAATTCTTGAACAAGGACTACGGAAAGACATTTCAAGTGAAAAACTGGGGACAATGTCAGTGGAAAGTCACTCTTTAATGTTGAAAATAATATTTAGCACATAGTGAGTGGCAATGGTAATGTATAGAAAATCACTTTAAGAGATGGTTTGTATATGTTTCCCGTGGAGTCTTTTGAAAACCTGAATCCAATTAGGGTGACCTGATTTTATCAACTGCAATGTAACTAAAGAAAGTGCTTGCCTAATAGATTTTGTTGTAACCTTGCTTTCTGAAGCAATGCTAGATTAATGGAGGGATGGTACTTTTCAATAGGAGTTGCAAAGAAGATTTTAAAGAATTAGGATTTGTCAGTGTATCTACAGCACTGTCTAAGAAACAGCATAGTCTGACAAAATGGTTAGGATTCTAATTCTTTGGGAGATAAAAAAGGAAGTAATTATATTAAAAGTTCAGAATAATTATTCTTCATGACTTGTTACTTGTTAATGAAACATATTTCTGAATGTTATTTGACCATCCAATATAGTCTTTATGCAAAATAAGATACAATGACCGGAAAACATTCTTTTCCTTTATGCCTAGTAAAATTTCTATTTTTATTCTGTATTATCTTATTTTCCTCCCCTCCTTCTTTCTTTCTTTATCTCTTTCCTTCCATTATTTAAAAGCCAACTCAAAGATACTTTCATTGTCACACTTTTTCACTTGGGCATGATAATTCTGAGGTTTAATTATTAACTGGTAGAATTAGACTACTGAGTTATAAAATGATAGATGTGAAATAAAGAAGAAATAAAAACCAAGAATAACTTCATTTAAATGTGAAGTATTTTAAAAGTTTTATTTCTCTATTGTCTTTAGACTATATATACTGGTATTTGAGTTAATTGTTGCAAGGCTGTCTGATTCCCTTATCTAATTAACTTTTAATCTACTCCTGTATCTTGATATTATTCTAATGGAAGAACATTGAGAACAGTGTTCCCCATTCAAAAATATAATTACATTATTTGGTAATTTCCTTTTCTTATTGTAACACTATGCCTGGGCATCACGTAATTTTTTTTTATTCCCAGATTTCCTTGACATCTTATGAAAATGGACACAGTCAATTTGGAGTTTAAAAGTTTCTTTCACATTATAATACTGTATGGAAATGCAAAGTTATAAACCATTTTTATTTTATGTACACATATATATAGCACTTACTTTTGAATTGGATTTTCAGAAGGAATTTCATTTTTTTCTTAAATTATAAAAAAATGCGCATTCTAAATCATTTCAGTCATGTCTGACTCTTTATGACCCCATGGATTGTAGCCCACTAGGCTCCTCTGTCCATGGGGTTTTCAACATAAAAATACTGGACTGTGTTGTCATTTCCTTCTGCAGGGGATCTTCCTGACATAGGATTGAACCTGTGTATCTTCCTGCATTGGCAGGTGAGTGCTTCACTGCTAGCACCACCTGGGCAGCCCATAAAAGCAATATGTAGTGGTGGTGGTTTAGTCGCTAAGTCATTTCCGACTCTTCCAATCCATGGACTGTAGTCTACTAGGCTCCTCTCTCCATGGAATTCTCCAGGCAAGAATATTGGAGTGTGTTGCCCTTTTCTTCTCCAAAAAGGAATATGTGGGCATAATTAAAAATAAAATGAGTCAAAAATATGCAAAAAGACAGTTAATAAATCCCATACTGTCATTATCCTTTTCTCTCTGAAATAATGAATCTATCTTCTAGCATACATCTCACAGTCTTTTCATTTTATTTTCATAGTGTTAAACATTATCAGTCTTTTCATTTTATTTTCATAGTGTTAAACATTATCACACACAGCATACCTCTTGATTTGTTTTTACATAGGAGGGGAATGCAATACCACATTTGGATAATACTTTCAGTACTGTGATGCATAACATTCAATATGATTGAATGACAGGGTCTCTCAGAACAAACTAATTTCTTTTTGTTTATTAATAACTGTTATATTGCAGTTTATTTTATCAAAACTATTTTCATCCATATTTTAAAATGGCTTCCTGCTCTTGATACTGGGAGACCTATTTGTAGTTATCATTTAAAAGTTGAGGAAGTGAGAATTGCCTGTACCTTCTCTCTTGTCCTAGTATTAAAGAGCTCTAGCAGTCACATGATAACTCAGTTGGTAAAGAATCCACCTGCAATGAGGGAGATCTGGGTTCAATCCCTGGGTTGGGAAGATTCCCTGGAGAAGGGAAAGGCTACCCTCTCCAGTATTCTGGCCTGGAGAATTCCATGGTCTGTATAATCCATGGGGTTGCAAAGAGTTGGAAAGGGCTGACTTTCACTTTCATAGCAGTCACAGAGGGCTTCCTCGGTGGCTCAGCAGTAAAGAATCTACCTTAAAGAATCTACCTGCAATACAGGAGTCACGAGAGATGCAGGTTCAATCCCTGGGTCAGAAAGATTCCCTGTAAGAGGTCATGGTAACCCACTCCAGTATTCTTGTCTGGAGAATTCCATGGACAGAAAAGCCTGTTGGGCTACAGTCCACAGGGTTGCAAAGAGTCAGGCATGACTGAAGTGACTTAACACACACACACACAGCAGTCACAGATCGGAATCAAGACCAGTGAAGCAAGTTAGATACCTCACACCTTTGTCAGTTTGTAGTCTGTACTATGTAGATGAAGTCTTACTTTGTAGATGGAGCAATTTTCTTCATTTAGTGACCAGTTTTTGAGGCTTTTATACTCTCTAAGCTTCTAAAGACATTTAGCAGATTTAAAAACAAACACAAAAGCATGTAAATAGTGAAAATAAGGGGCTGCCCTCCTGAGTAGGAATGACAGATAAATTCCATTTGATTTGAATTTCAGTTAAATAATGCATACATTTTAATATAAATATATCCCCAAAATTGTATATACACATATATCTGCACCCACCCCCCCACCGAATTGCTATTTGTCTAAAATTCAAATTGGTAAGGCATTTTGTATTTTTATTTGTCAGGTGTGGCAATCTTGCTCCTGAGGAAATACTTTTTCTTCAGCTTTTTCTCTTTCACCGTTACTTTCCTGGACCACTCAAACAGGCTTCCATGTTTCTCCTGCATACCATACAAACTTCAGTTTTCTTTCTCCTGCCTGTCTATTTGTCCCAACCCATACACCTGATATTGTTTATTTTCCTTGAAATTATACAATGTATTTCACAAAAAGTATGTAAGTTACTTCAAGAGGGGGTCAAGTGCTCACATAAATGGTATTTTTTTTTCTTTCAAATCCCACTTTTTCATTGCTGGTACATGAAAAAGAAAATGACTTTTGTTGTATTAACTTTACGTCCTGCAACTTTCTATTACCACTTACTACTTCCAGAAGTTTTTGTTTGGTTGGTTTTTCCTTATTATTTGTCATTTTCTAGATAAACAATCATATCATCTGCAAACAAATATAGTTATATATCTTTCTTCCTAGTCTTTATGCTTTTCATTTTCTTTTCTGTCTTACTGCATTTGCTTTTATTAAATGCAATAAATGAATGAATTTGGTAAGAGGGATATCCTTATCTCATTCCTGGTATTGGAGTGAAAGCATCGAGTTTCTCAGAAATAAGTATGCTGTTAGCTGTAGATATTTTATAGATGCAATTTATCCAGCTAAGGAAATTCCTCTTGTTTTCATTTTTCTAGAAGTTTTATCATCAATGGATGTTGGTTAATTGTCAAGTACCTCTTCTGATTCTATTAATATAATCATATAACAACTAAGTTGTTTTGCTTTTTGGATTATATCAAAGTGTGACATTTAGACACAATATGTTAATTTCTAGTATTTTTCTATTTTCAGTTGACAGTGAAGAAGTAAGCATTCAGGAAACTGTTGTATGTTAGAGAGAGAAGACAAGTAGTTGTGATTAATGCAGAAGTAAAAAGTGATTCCACAAATCAAAAAAGAGAAGAGAAGATGGTCTAAGGAAATACAAACAGCATCAGCAAGATGATGAAATTACATCTATTAAGGATTTTGTTATTGCTGTTTCCCTGCTTAGTTTTCAAGTATATAATATCAATGTCTCTTTTAGACAAAAAAAAATTATAACTAACTTGTTTAAGAAAAAAGTTATTTAAAAATACTTAAACTGGTTCATATTAATACTTTCTATAGGACAATATTCATAAATACAGTAAATATATGTAAAATTTAATAAATTTAAAAAAAGTTTAAGCATTTTAACTAAGAAATGACTTTGTTTAATGTGATGCATTGACATTTAAATTTTATCTCCACATCATAAGTTTGTCAAAATACTGCTTTTCAAAATTATAATTTAGCCTCTACTTCCAAATAATGCTTGTACAATTCTACACTTTCAACATGTTATTCATCCTTTTCTTTTTTTATTTATATTTCCCTTTATTTATACACATGAATGTATAGAAATATGATTTTTACTTTCATTTTTAATGTGATTATTACGCTATTAATTTGTATCTATTGACAATAAGACAATAAAATTATTCACAGTGTTTTATTTTTCTTTTTATTATTATTTTTTTTATTTTTCAAAACTTTGTCAAAGAAGTGGCAAAAGTTTGCCAATCTTTTGACTTCTACCCACGATAAACATGGCCTATTATTTGAATGTTTTATTAGAAGAATTGATCATGCTCATAAGCATACGTAGGTAACTGCTAATGTAATATTTTAGGGACACTGAAATAATGACTTTGCCTTGCACCAAAATATCTGATCCTGTCATACTAACATTTTCAATAATAACCTACCTAGTATTTTCAGCACATATAAGATCATCACCTCTAGGGGTCTCAAATTCTCAAAATTTATTGGGTTATGCATTTATAACTGTTGACATTCACCCTTGTATCTTAAGTTCATTTCAAAATTCTGGAATACCATCCTGTTTGTAAGTGTTTATATATTTAGCTTTGATTTTCTTGCTTAGCTATGGAGTTTGGCCTCTACATCTTTCATTTCCATTATATTTTAATTATGTAATATTTCATAGCATCAATCTGTGATATCACAAGTGATCATAGTTCCTATTTCAAGGCATCCCTCCAAAATACTTAAAAAGTTCTATCAGACTTCATTCTTCCTTTGGGCTATTTCCTTGCCATAGCTGACATTCACCTGCCACAGTTTCAGACCAGTGTAAAAGAAGTCAAATTAAGCAAGAAAATTTATAAAATCAAAATTATTGAGCATGTAAAATATAGCATGTAAAAATATGTAAAATATAGCATGGAAAAATTTTAGAGACCCATCAAGCTTTTGCCTTTTGTGATGTCAGTAACAAGGGAGTATTGCTTATATACTGAGTAATATTTCTCCCCGGGAAAAAGTGAAAGGTACTCAGGCACGTCCGACTATTTGCAATCCCATGGACTATACAGTCCATGGAATTCTCCAGTACAGAATACTAGAGTGGGTAGCTTTTCCCTTCTCCAGGGGATCTTTCTCCCAGGGAACTGTTAGTAATTAAGTTTTAGCAGAGAATTTGCTTTAGAGGAGTCTTATTTAAAAACAGAGATGTTAAAAAGCCTTCCTTTTATTATTTGGACATTATCTAAAGCAAATATTAGGAAGTGCAGTCTTTGGGAAATACCATGCATTTATCAATCCCTCCAAAGGTGTCTGGAGAGTTAGACATATCTTCTCTAGAGACTCAATCTTCTTTTTGCAATGGCAAGCTGCAAAGAATGACAAATTCATAAAATAAAGTTTAGATGAGTTTCAAAATGCATGAGTATGGTAAGAATAATTAGACAAACCTTGTTCCAATTGTCTGTGTATGTATACATTTATATTTAATAGCTCTGATGCATGCAAGGAGATCCAAACAGTCCATTCTAAAGGAGATCAGTCCTGGGTGTTCTTTGGAAGGAATGATGCTAAAGCTGAAACTCCAGTACTTTGGCCACCTCATGCGAAGAGTTGACTCATTGGAAAAGACTCTGATGCTGGAAGGGATTGGGGGCAGGAGGAGAAGGGGACGACAGAGGATGAGATGGCTGGATGGCATCACTGACTCGATGGAGGTGAGTCTCAGTGAACTCCAGGAGTTGGTGATGGACAGGGAGGCCTGGTGAGCTGCAGTTCGTGGGGTCACAAAGAGTTGGACATGACTGAACGACTGAACTGAACTGAACTAATGATATATTTTTTATTATGGGCCAAAATGCTTAAGAGATTAAGTTATAAAGTTAGAATGAGCTGGATACAGAGGTGAGTCTAAAAAAGTGTAATGGGCTGAGAAGACATGACAGAAAATGTAAACCATATGTTACATAAGATTTATATCTCCATATCCACTAACTATTCCAAGTCAGCATCCAATCATATAGCAAACTATGCAATCTAAGAGAGAAGGAAATAGGAATCAAATTTGCTTTATTTATATAATAATATTTTTATGCAATATTTTCCTTATAAAGCTAACAACAATGTCTAGTTTTATTTTTAACTTGGGTTCTAAGTTGCTAAAATGTACTTTTCCTCCCAAGAAACCACTTTTAGTGGTTTCAAGTTTGAAATAGTTTGCAACCAAAGTTGACCTATAACTCATAGCACAAGCATTTATTTTTAATTATTTTACATAGACTTATGGGTGTATGGTTATATTTTATTCTAAATATTAATTTGGACAGCAGTAATTTGCTATGTAATTAATTAAAAGGAAACAAAGTATTTTTATTTTTTTTCAAAGTGTTTTTAAATATTCATGTTTTTAAACTGGAGAAAGAAAAACACCAATACAGTATACTAACACATATATATGGAATTTAGAATGATGGTAACAATAACCCTGTATACGAGACAGCAAAAGAGACACTGATGTATAGAACAGTCTTTTGGACTCTGTGGGAGAGGGAGAGGGTGGGAGGATTTGGGAGAATGGCATTGAAATACGTATAATATCATATATGAAAAGAGTCGCCAGTCCAGGTTTGATGCACGATACTGGATGGTTGGGGCTGGTGCACTGGGACGACCCAGAGGGATGGTATGGGGAAGGAGGAGGAAGGAGGGTTTAGGATGGGGAACACATGTATACCTGTGGCAGATTCATTTGGCAAAACCAATACAATATTGTAAAGTTTAAAAATAAACTAAAAAAAATAAACTGGAGAATTTCAATACTTCTCTAAATGTAATTTTTGCATTGTATATAAGCTCATAGATCATATAAACATAGATAATTTGAAATCAGGCTTTCTTCAGCAATTCTTTGGTGCAAAATTTAAAACCAAATCAAAAACATGGTTTTTATCCAGAATACAAAATACAAAGAAAATACAAATATTATAGCAAATTCAGGAGAAAAATAAAACAAACACATACACAAATTTGTGGAAAGGAAAAATTTCCAAGTTTCCATATATTTCCAAGAACCATGAAAATATCTAAAAATATGTATGTATGGGAGGGTGATCCTTACTCCCAGATTAAATAGCAAGCTTTGCCTTTTAGAGAATATTTGAAGATGAAGACAAGAACAATAAAGACATCAAAAGGGGCTCTGTTGATCTTCATAATAGGCGATGAGCTCATTTTCTGATATAAAAGTTGGAGTTCTTCCCGCTTAGGGCTGCCATATATAGCAAAGGAAACTACAGGATCCATAGTTAAATTGAATCTTATATGAATAACAGATATATACATACACACAAATATATATTGGCATTATAAATATATTATTTATATATAACGTTAAGTATGCTTATGTAACATATGGAATGTGCTTATACCTATACATAAATACACACACACACACACACACACACACACACACATAGTTTATCTGGAATTAAAATTTTAATCAAAGTCATTTTATTATTTAGAAACCTCGCCCTAGTCCTCTCTGGAAAGGTAATAAATGTTTGGAATTCTCTCTCTGATGAGAACAAAATTAATTTGATTTGAATAAAGTGATTAATCAAATCCTAGGAGAAGCACTGTGAATTAATTAGAGGGATATTTTTGTGTTTGTTTTTAATATAGTCCACATTGCAAGGTGACCTTTTTCTTCAATGCTTAAAGAAACATTTAAGCAGTGCTCGCTTCGGCAGCACATATACTAAAATTGGAATGATACAGAGAAGATTAGCATGGCCCGTGCGCAAGGATGACACGCAAATTCGTGAAGCGTTCCATGTTTTTAAAGTACAACTTTCCAAAACTCGACCAGGAAGAAATAGAAAATCTTAACAGACCCATCACAAGCATGGAAATTGAAACTGTAATCAAAAATCTTCCAGCAAACAAAAGCCCCGGTCCAGACGGCTTCACAGCTGAATTCTACCAAAAATTTAGAGAAGAGCTGACACCTATCCTGCTCAAACTCTTCCAAAAAATTGCAGAGGAAGGTAAACTTCCAAACTCATTCTATGAGGCCACCATCACCCTAATACCAAAACCTGACAAAGAGCCCACAAAAAAAGAAAACTACAGGCCAATATCACTGATGAACATAGATGCAAAAATCCTTAACAAAATTCTAGCAATCAGAATCCAACAACACATTGAAAAGATCATACACCATGATCAAGTGGGCTTTATCCCAGGGATGCAAGGATTCTTCAATATCCGCAAATCAATCAATGTAATACACCACATTAACAAATTGAAAAATAAAAACGATATGATTATCTCAATAGATGCAGAGAAAGCCTTTGACAAAATCCAACATCCATTTATGATAAAAACTCTCCAGAAAGCAGAAATAGAAGGAACATACCTCAACATAATAAAAGCTGTATATGACAAACCCACAGCAAACATTATCCTCAATGGTGAAAAATTGAAAGCATTTCCTCTAAAGTCAGGAACAAGACAAGGGTGCCCACTTCCACCATTACTATTCAACATAGTTTTGGAAGTTTTGGCCACAGCAATCAGAGCAGAAAAAGAAATAAAAGGAATCCAAATTGGAAATGAAGAAGTAAAACTCTCACTATTTGCAGATGACATGATCCTCTACATAGAAAACCCTAAAGATTCCACCAGAAAATTACTAGAAATAATCAATGACTATAGTAAAGTTGCAGGATATAAAATCAACACACAGAAATCCCTTGCATTCCTATATACTAATAATGAGAAAACAGAAAGAGAAATTAAGGAAACAATTCCATTCACCATTGCAACGGAAAGAATAAAATACTTAGGAATATATCTACCTAAAGAAACTAAAGACCTATATATAGAAAACTATAAAACACAGGTGAAAGAAATCAAAGAGGACACTAATAGATGGAGAAATATACCATGTTCATGGATTGGAAGAATCAATATAGTGAAAATGAGTATACTACCCAAAGCAATTTATAGATTCAACGCAATCCCTATCAAGCTACCAACAGTATTCTTCACAGAGCTAGAACAAATAATTTCACAATTTGTATGGAAAATCAAAAAACCTCGAATAGCCAAAGCGATCTTGAGAAAGAAGAATGGAACTGGAGGAATCAACCTACCTGACTTCAGGCTCTACTACAAAGCCACAGTTATCAAGACAGTATGGTACTGGCACAAAG
>NW_011494818.1:1440916-1445736 GCF_000754665.1 Bison bison bison | reverse complement strand
GGATGGAGGAGGGAGGAGGGTTCAGGATGGGGAACACATGTATACCTGTGGCGGATTCATTTTGATATTTGGCAAAACTAGTGCAATTATGTAAAGTTTAAAAATAAAATAAAATTTTAAAAAAAAGAAGTATGCTACTAAAATGTGAAAAAAAAAGAAACATTTAAGCAATATTTCCTCAGAAAAAGTGAATCTTTTTCTTCAAACCTTAAAATGTAGAAAAGAAAGTAGGTTTTTAAGTTTATATCAAATTTGGAATTGTCACTGTGAGTAGGATGTAATCATTAAAATACTAGTATTAGTTTAATCAAAGAAAAGATTATTGAATGTATCTTGTTAAGGAGAATGTTTAGAGAAGATAGTTATTGAGAAAAATAGTTATTTGATGAGAGGACAGAATAATGACAAAGGAAATATAAAGACATCTAAAGATTAAAGAATGAAAACTGGATCAGGGATTGGGGCACATTTTTCTTAAGTTATAAGCTTAACAGTTGAGTTGTTACTGCCTGCAAGTTTGTTTATGACTTCCATTGTTTATCCAGTTTTATTAAATAGTGATAGAAAAGTGTGTAGAGTGAAATCAGTGTCTTGAACAATATTTCTGAAAATAAAAATCTTTGAAAAATTTTAGAGCAGTGTCTAAGTTTACAAAGGATAAGAACTGGTATAAATTTAAAGTGAGGACAGATTGTTGAATAAGGTGTTAGAAAATTGGTAAGAAAGTAGCACTTGAGAATGAGAAAATTCCCCAATTGTTGACTTAATAATATCAGAAAATTGAAGTTAGAGAAAGGATTTTGAGACTTCAAGTAAAAGAATTATTTCACTTTAATTGAAAGACTAAAGTTTGCTCAAATAATTTGAGAATATAGAAACATTTGTAGTTAAATGTATAAGGTACAAAAGAATAAGCTAAGCACATTATTAAATAAGGCAGAAATAGCTAAAATACAAGTGTTTCAGGATTTTATTGACTGGAAAACATTATCCCAGCCATGACTATTAATCACAGTGTCAGTCACTCAGTCTTGTCCAACTCTTTGTGATCCCACAGACTGTAGCCGGCCAGGCTCCTTTGCCCATGAGATTCTCCAGGCAGGAATACTGGGGTGGGTTGCCATGAATCAGAGGGGGAAAGTAAAATATAATTCAAAAGAAGAGAGATGTGTCACCACACACATGAGAAAGGACGTTGTATGTAACAATTTTCAAACTATATCAAGTAAACAATAATAAAATGTTTGTTGTTTTGCAAGTCCCGAGTGCTTTGTGTTCTGGAGATTAACTGTGTTATTGGAAGGTGACTGACATTGATTAAAAATTAATTTAACTATGAACCATCTTGGAGAAGGAAATGGCAACCCAATCCAGTGTTCTTGCCAGCAGAATCCAAGGGACAGAGGAGCCTGGTGGGCTGCCGTCTATGGATTCGCACAGAGTTGGACAATATTGAAACGAGATAGCAGCAGCAGCAGCAGCAGTGCAGTTCAGTTCAGTTCATTCCCTCAGTCGTGTATGACTCCTTGGGACCCCATGAATCACACCCCAAGGGACTCTCAAGAGTCTTCCTCAACAACACAGTTCAAAAGCATCAATTCTTCTGAGCTCAGCTTTCATCCAACTCACATCCATACATGACCACAGGAAAAACCGTAGCCTTGACTAGATGGACCTTTGTTGGCAAGGTAATGTCTCTGCTTTTGAATATGTTATCTAGGATGGTCATAACTTTCGTTCCAAAGAAAAAGCATCTTTTAATTTCATGGATGCAATCACCATCTGCAGTGATTTTGGAGCCCCCCAAAATAAACTCTTACACTGTTTTCAGTGTATTCCCATCTATTTCCCATGAATTGATGGGACCAGATGCCATGATCTTCGTTTTCTGAATGCTGAGCTTTAAGCCAACTTTTTCACTCTCCACTTTCACTTTCATCAAGAGGCTTTTTAGTTCCTCTTCACTTTCTGCCATAAGGGGGGGTGTCATCTGCATATCTGAGGTTATTGATATTTCTCCCAGAAATCTTGATCCAAGCTTGTGCTTCTTGCAGCCCAGCGTATCTCACATGTACTCTGCATATAAGTTAAATAAGCAGAGTGACAATATACAGCCTTGACATACTCCTTTTCCTATTTGGAACCAGTCTGCCCTATGTCCAGTTCTAACTGTTGCTTCCTGACCTGCATTAGGTTTTGCAAGAGGCAGGTCAGGTGGTCTGGTATTCCCGTCTCTTTCAGAATATTCCACAGTTAATTGGGAAACTCCAATAATTAGGCCACCTCATGAGAAGAGTTCAGTTCAATTCAGTTCAGTCGCTCAGTCGGGTCCAACTCTTTGCGACCCCATGAATCGCAGCACGCCAGGCCTCCCTGTCCATCACCAACTCCAGGAGTTCACTCAGATTCACGTCCATTGAGTCAGTGATGCCATCCAGCCATCTCATTCTCTCTCGTCCCCTTCTCAACCTGACCCCAATCCCTCCCAGCATCAGAGTCTTTTCCAATGAGTCAACTCTTCACATGAGGTGGCCAAAGTACTGGAGTTTCAGCTTTAGCATCATTCCCTCCAAAGAAATCCCAGGGCTGATCTCCTTCAGAATGGACTGGTTGGATCTCCTTGCAGTCCAAGGGATTCTCAAGTGTCTTCCCCAACACCACAGTTCAAAAGTGTCAATTCTTGGCACTCAGCTTTCTTCACAGTCCAACTCTCACATCCATGCATGACCACAGGAAAAACCACAGCCTTGACTAGACAGACCTTTGTTGGCAAAGTAATGTATCTGCTTTTGAATATGCTATCCAGGTTGGTCATAACTTTCCTTCCAAGGAGTAAGCGTCTTTTAATTTCATGGCTGCAGTCACCATCTGCAGTGATTTTGGAGCCCAGAAAAATAAAGTCTGACACTGTTTCCACTGTTTCCCCATCTGTTTCCCATGAAGTGATGGGACCAGATGCCATGATCTTCGTTTCCTGAATGTTGAGATTTAAGCCAACTCTTTCACTCTCCACTTTCACTTTCATCAAGAGGCTTTTTAGTTCCTCTTCAATTTCTGCCATAAGGGTGGTGTCAGCTGCATATCTGAGGTTATTGATATTTCTCCCGCCAATCTTGATTTCAGCTTGTGTTTCTTCCAGCCCAGCATTTCTCATGATGTATTCTGCATATAAGTTAAATAAGCAGCATGACCATATACAGCCTTGACGGACTCCTTTTCCTATTTGGAACCAGTCTGTTCTATGTCCAGTTCTAACCATTGCTTCCTGACCTGCATACAGTTTTCTCAAGAGACAGGTCAGGTGGTCTGGTATTCCCATCTCTTTCTGAATTTTCCACAGTTTATTGTGATCCACACAGTCAAAGGCTTTGGCATAGTCAATAAAGCAGAAATAGATGTTTTTCTGGAACTCTCTTGCCTTTTCCATGATCCAGTGGATGTTGGCAATTTGATCTGTGGTTCCTCTTCCTCTTCTAAAGCCAGCTTGAACATCAGGAAGTTCATGGTCCACATATTGCTGAAGTCTGGCTTGGAGAATTTTGAGCATTACTTTACTAGCATGTGAGATTAGTGCAATTGTGCCATAGTTTGAGCATTCTTTGGCATTGCCTTTCTTTGGGATTGGAATGAAAACTGACCTTTTCCAGTCCTGTGGCCACTGCTGAGTTTTCAAAATTTGCTGACATACTGAGTGCAGCACTTTCACAGCATCATCTTTCAGGATTTGAAATAGCTCAACTGGAATTCCATCACCTCCACTAGCTTTGTTCCTAGTGATGCTTCCTAAGGCCCACTTGACTTCACATTCCAGGATGTCTGGCTCTAGATGAGTTATCACACCATTGTGATTATCTGGGTCGTGAAGATCTTTTTTGTACAGTTCTTCTGTGTATTCTTGACACCTCTTCTTAATATCTTCTGATTCTTTTAGGTCCATACCATTTCTGTCCGATGCTGTAAAGACTAATATTGCATAGGAACCTGGAATGTCAGGTCCATGAATCAAGGCAAACTGAAGTGGTCAAACAAGAGATGGCAAGAGTGAAACGTGGACATTCTAGGAATCAGTGAACTAAAATGGACGGGAATGGGTGAATTTAACTCAGATGACCACTATATCTACTACTGTGGGCAGGATCCCTCAGAAGAAATTGAGTAGCCATCATGGTCAACAAGAGTCTGAAATTCAGTACTTGGATGCAATCTCAAAAATGACAGAATAATCTCTGTTCGTTTCCAAGGCAAACCATTCAATATCACAGTAATCCAAGTCTATGCCCCAACTAGTAATGCTGAAGAAGCTGATGTTGAACAGTTTTATGAAGACCTACATGACCTTTTAGAACTAACAGCCAAAAAAGATAACCTTTTCGTTATAGGGGACTGGAATGCAAAAGTAGGAAGTCAAGAAACACCTGGAGTAACAGGCAAATTTGGCCTTGGAATATAGAATGAAGCAGGGCAAAGACTAATAGAGTTTTGCCAAGAAAATGCACTGGTCATAGCAAACACCCTCTTCCAACAACACAAGACAAGACTCTACACATGGACATCATCAGATGGTCAAAACCGAAATCAGATTGATTATATTCTTTGCAGCCAAAGATGGAGAAGCTGTATACAGTCAACAAAAACAAGACCAGAAGCTGACTGTGGCTCAGATCATGAGCTCCTTATTGAGAAATTCAGACTTAAATTGAAGAAAGTAGGGAAAACCACAAGACCACTCAGGTATGACCTAAATCAAATCTCTTATGATTATACAGTGGAAGTGAGAAATAGATGTAAGGGCCTAGATCTGATAGATAGAGTGCCTGATG